>NW_006159583.1:4836226-4874352 GCF_000334495.1 Tupaia belangeri chinensis
CTAACTGCTGGTTCCCTATTGTGGGAGTTTTGACAGCCAGGGAATTGAATCATGATTTATAACTTTTTTTTTTTTTTGCTAGAGGAAGAACCATTTCAAGTTCCAGGCAGCTTAGGAACAAATAAACTTTTTGAATACAATTTGTAATTAGATATCTGCCTTTCATTAAAATAAACATGCCTCCATCAACCATGAAATATCCCCTAAACAAAAAATAAACAAGAAACATTTTTGCTCAAGGCAGAGCATAGATTACTCATCTAATACTTGGAAGCTGACCCACTATGAAAGTCTTTGGGCATGAAATAAAAATTAAGTTATGCATTTACCAAGGAAAGAAAGTGTGGTAATATATTAAAGAAAGTAGAAGAGTGACTGGAATATTCAGGTAAACATACTAACTAGAACACTGTCCTGAGTAGCTCAGTTATCTTAGGTTTAATTATAAAAATTAGGATAAAATCTGTGGTATTTTCATTATTTTTTCCTCCTTTATTTTAGTTTAAAATTTTCTCTTTGTTCATGATAGAGTGAGAGAGAGAGAGAGAGAGAGAGAGAGAGAAAGAGAGAGAGAGAGAGAGAGAGAGGAGAGAGAGAGAGAGAGAAAGAGAGACCCTGTGTAGGGTCTGGTTACTCTTCTTCCCCTTCCTCCAGTCCTCCAGCCTGTTGGACCTTGTGCACGGTATGCATGCACAGTATGTTTAAGGCTGACCAGGCTGGGAATCCCAGTAGGTGGGATCTGACTTTTGAGAGGCATATAACCACTGTGCCACAGAGCCAGGCTTAGTTCCAGTTTTTAGAAGAAGAGCTCATGGAAATGTAGTTGGTAAACGTCTAGATGGTTATAATAATTTGTATACCGCTTTGGAGTTTTAGAAAGCATTTTCCCTTGTATCATTACCAGAGCTAATAACTCTAAAATAGGATATTTATACTAACAATAAATTGCAATTTACAGAGAAAGAAACTGAGACTCAGGGGTTCAGACAAATTTCTCAAACAAGTGTACATAGAAATCACCTAGGGACTGTTAAAGACGTCTATTTCTGGGCTCAGAGATTATGATTTAGATGGTTTGGAACGAACTTAGGGAATCTACCTTTTATCAGTGCCTCAGAGTTCTTCAAGTTACCCAGATGTAGGTTATTCATTTACTTCACTTATGGAAACATTTGCTTAAATTTGTAAGCAAGGGCCAGACCATTAGTATGTAATAGACTGTGTTGACTGGAAGGACTTTTAACCAGAGATTTTTATTGTAGATTAGTGGCTAATGCATTCCACTTATTTGCCTTCTCCATGATGACTAAATCTAAGTCTTGTTTCATCAGGGTTAGTCTGCCATGCGATTTTCATTTCTCCTTTGCTAATTTCAATGTAAACAATATGGGATTAGGACCTATGATATTTCTAGTATGGTAATGCCAAAGGCTGTGTCTTTTTATAGTTCATTGACTAAATTTCCTTGGGTAGATATCAAAATCAGTGTATTTTTAAAATTAGAATGCAGCCAGTAATTGTATTTTTCTGAACTTTCAATGTATTTAGTTTTTTTTTTTTTTTAATTGCCAGAGAGTACATGTAGTCACCAGAGAGAGACACAGAAATAGAGGGAGAAAGCACCCCTCAACAGCGTGTGGTTACACCACAATCCCCTTTTCTCCATTCTTTCAGGATTTGGGGCATGCACACATACACCTCCAGCATGTTTTTCAAGTCATGGAGCCAAAATTTAAACTGCAGAAAGGCAGGTGGAATCCAGTTCTCTTAACTACTAGGCTATGGGGCTGGCTTGTATGCAAACTTTTGAGAAATAACTTCCTTCTTAATTTAAGGTTACTTCTTGATGCATTTTTAAATATACTAAAGTAGGAAAATAGAGAGTTATGATAGAAAGTCACCTTGGAGGGAGCAAATTTTCACAAGCATATTTTATTTATGGATTAATCATTTTTTTCACCATATTTCAGAACTTTAGATTTAGTTGGCCAGCATTCTATCATAGGTTGATTTGGGAATCTTAAAGATCATATTATTTTGGGAACCAACAGTTAGCATAATGGCTATGTTGCTGGACTCCCACGTAGTCGACCACGGTTCGCGTCCCGGACCCGGTGGCTTAAAACTCACGCCGGGTGCATGTGTGTGCATGCCCAAGATCCCAAGAGGAGAATGGAGGAGAAGGGATTGTGGCGTGACCATCCCCTCTGGGGGGTGATTTCTCGCTTTCTGTCTCTGTGTCTCTCTGTCTGTCTGGCGAGCGCACGCGCCCTATAGCAAAAACCTCTCAAAAAAAAAAAAGAAGATCATATTATTTTGTTTTTTAGGAGACTATTCTTGATTAAGTAGTTTCTTTCTAAACCTGGTTGCCTTCTCTCAGAGAAAGTTTTATTGGCACTATCAAACATCTAGGGTATTTGTAAGACATTAGAGGCCTGTCTTCTTGTTATGGACGGAAAGAAATAGACACCAGTAATCTAGGTTTGAAATTTATTAAATTCTGCTTTATCAAGCACAATTTTACTGCTTCATCTAAGATCTTTTAAAAAGTGAAACTGGAGGGACCAGCAGTTAGTGTAATGGCTATGTTGCTGAACTCCCATGTAGTCGACCGCGGTTCGAGTCCCCATACTCGGTGGCTTAAACTCACACCGGGCACGTGTGCATGTGTGCCCAAGTAGACTTCTCTCCACAGGGGAGAAGTCTACTCTGCAATCCCTTCTCTCTCATTCTCCTCCTGGGATTTTGGTCACACGCACACACATGTCTGGTGTGTTTTAAGCCACCGAGTCTGGGACTTGAACCGTGGTCAACTATGTGCCAATTCAGTGATATAACCATTATACATCTGCTGCTTCCAGACCAAACCAATATATTTTAAAGGACCAATAGATGATATTACAAAATTGCATGTTAGTATTCTATTCAAAGTACAAGATAGACCAATGCATTTTAAGGTAACAGTAGGAAAAGTTTCTTAATATCATTTTAAGTTACATGATGTAATTTGCTTTCAGGATATAACCAAGTGTAGAGTTTTGGTGTAGTTTTAGAGAAGAATGTTCACAATTATCTGAAAGGCTTCTTCGGATAATCATTATTTTTGGTGAGTATAATGGAATCCTGAATACAAAGTTTTGAGAGTATATGCTGTGAAAAAAAAAAAGATACACACTTAATAATATTTTGCAAACTAGTGAAAAGGGGAGAAAGATTAAGACATATAAAAATAATTAGCTCATTTGCATCTTTATGTATATTTTCTTGTAGATTTCAAAACATTCTGCATCTACTACCTTGTTTTTCCAAACCAAAGCTCTTCTATTATGAAAATAATCATGACTCAGAGAAATTTGGGAGGCTTTGAAAGATTACAAAATTAATAATTTCATTAATCTCAACTCAGTCGTTTAATGGTGAATAATTTATTTTTCTTTAAAAACAAACAAACAAACAAAATGACCGGAGGCTTGTGTGCTTACCAGAGAGACAGATAGAAGAGAAGGAGAAAGCATCCCCATGCCACAGTTCCTTCTCCATTTCTTCATCTTTTGGAATTTGGGCATGCGCGCACATGCTCAACATGTTTTTCAAACCACTGGGTACATGATTGGAACTGTGGAGTAGGCCACGTGGGATTTGGTTGCCTCAACCACCAGGGAATAGAACCGACCTTGTGAATAGTTTGAAGTCAGACAGAATTGTGTTTAAATCCTGGTATTATTATGAGCTCTTTGGATATAGACAAATATATTTCCTGGATATCAGGTTCCACAGCTAACAAATAGAGACAGAGCCATATTAGAGTTTTGTGAGGAGAATTAAATTAGATAATAGCTACAAAGTGGTACATAGTGTGCCCTGAATAAGCGGCAAGTTTTTTGGTTATTATTGATCAGCTTTAGTGTGATTATGAGTTTTTTCAGAAGGCACCTCGCATCCTTGTTAATAAGCGTGGTCTGTGGACTAACGTATCAGCCTCCTCTTTTGGAGCTTGTAAGAAATGCAGCATTTTGGGCTCCACCTTAGACCTACTGAATCAGAATCTGTGTTTTCAAAGATCCCCAGAGGGTTATCTGCACAGTAAATTTGAGCAACACTGCTCCATAGGGCTGTGAGATGGTACAGAAGGCAAAGCAACTGGAATTTCTGAAGCTGGAAATTCTAGCCAACTCTTTCTGTGCTGTTGATTTCATGTATAATGCTAGGATTAAAAACACAAGATGAAACATCTAAATGTTCCTGAAGGACCTCTGCTGTCATGGTGGCATTGGGTTGAATAGGTTCTGCTGCCAGTGACATTCGTCCCCTCTCCTTCCTCAACCCTATGGTGCATTCGTACAGCTCGCCCTGTTGTTCTTGGTGTGTGTACAGAACTCTACGTACATTGCCTCTTACTTCCCTTCACATGTGTGGTTCCTGCCTCTCCAAGGCCAACCTGTGCACTCATTTGTTCCTCGTGCTTTAATTGCCTTTTCCTTGCTCTGCCCTAGCTTGTCCTTTAATTGTTCTTTGTTGCTCTTGACCGTGCCAGTTTTCTGCCTTTGCTGTCATCTGATAACATGCAGATGTTTTTCCAATTCAGCTATCCATCTATCAGTGTCTTGTAAATGTCTCTTTATATGATCCTATCAATAGAGCTGTTCAGCCCAACGTTTCCACTGCAGTACCTTCTCAATGATCTACGATATTTTTGACACACAAGAATACAAAGGAATCTCATACCAGGGCCTTTTCAGGTGATGTTGAATCAGGTTAAAGGTCCTTGGCACAGAGTTTATTCCATAGTACTTCATTGTCTAAACACTGGCTTCCTATAAAGTGCCACCTGGCATCATTTAGATTAGAATTGCCAGGATACTAGTAAACAGGTGAATGAATTATATTTATGTGGAAAGGGTGTGGATGAGGAGCATTATAAATAGACTATATTGGTTTTATACATTTTTGGATTACTCATGGAAATAAGTACAAAACAACTCTATCTGTACACAATTTATTTGAGTACCTTACCTGACCAGCTTAAAGAAAGTAAATATGAAGAATGTCAACATATTTACGTGTTTATGCTTTTGTCATCTCTTGGAAACTTTGAAAGAAAAAGAGACATTAACTCTTCTGGAGTGATTCAAGGACAGGTCTGAGAAATGGGGATCACGTGAGTCTCAACTTAGTCACAAGCGTTATTTGCTATGTGTCCTTTGAACAGTTACTTTGCTTCTCTTTCAGTTTCCTTAACCATAATACAAGGGGTTTGGGTTAGGTCGGCTTTTTCTTGGTCTGAGTCTGTGTATAGAGAGCTTATATTTCTCTTTGTTATAAAAATACTGCATATTACAGAAGGTGCAAGAAAGTATAAAGAAGAAAATAAAAATTGCTTTCATCTCACTATCTGCTATCAATATTTTGTATTAATTTGCTCCTAGGTCTTTTCTATGTGTATCACTTCTTTTTCAACAAAAATAGGATCATACTCTGTATACTGTTTTATTTTCTTTTCATTCTTATTCCCTGTGAGAATACTGTAGCTAGACAGCTTTTTGTTTCTGTTTTTTTTTTTTTCTTTTCCATGGGGCCCATGTGCTCGCTGGGGAGAGAAACAGAGACAGTGAGAAGGGAGGTGATAAGTCACCTCTCGAGGGAATGGCCACACTGCAGTCTCTTCTCTTCCATTCCCCTCCTAAGATTTTGGGCAGTCAAGCACATGTACCTGGCATGACCAGCCACCAGGTCTGGAATTGGAACTGGGATCTGCCATATTGGAGTCCAGCACCTTAACCACCATGCCACCTGCTGGCCCCCACTAGATAGCTTTTTAATGTGCATTTCATAAATAAGTAGGATTTTGAGACTTTTACTAACTTATTCAATTTATAATCTTTGAAACTATCTCTACTTGTACTAAGACATAATCATTCCCAAGAATTTTTAATTTTTTAGTATATTTTCTGTTTTATTCATTCCTCAGCTCCATCTCTATTGCCATGTTTCTTTGTGATGGTGAGATTATTAATTTTCCTAAATTACTGACTCCCCTTCATTACGTTCATGCTCAGAATCTCCCAGAGACTGTCATTTCATATTTGAGAAAATGCATACTCCTAAGTCCAACCTCTTTTTTAGTGTTATTTCTTACCACTTGAGTAATAGTAGACCTTCTCACTCACAGGCTTATGAGCAGTTTTATCCATTTATCGCAGCCCCGAAGGCCTGTGCATACATGTGTAGCCTCCTGTAATTTAGTATTTGTCAGTCACATTGAGGAGACTCTTGCACAAGTTAAGTGCCATGTGTTTATTAATTTCATTGCAAATAGTTGAGTGTACTATTTGTCAGATCCTGTGCTAACTAGATTCTGTGAGATAGGACAGAGCAAACCTGTTGGTTTGGGAATGAGTCTGGACTGGTACCCTACCTCTATAGGACCCAGTGTCTAGTTTTTGGGATATACTTATGTTATATGAATAATTTGGATTTAGGAATACAACAGGCTCAGTTGATATTTAGTCAGCTGAAAATGTTATTACTAATATTACTGGTATCATTATTAATATCAATTATTATCTCTGTTCTCTACTCCAAGAGTGATTTTTTTTTAATTGACAGAGGATCTTGTGCTCACCGGAGAGAGATGGAGAGACAGTGAGAGGAAGACAGCACTTCTCAATGGGACATAGTCAAACCACAGTCCCCTCTTCTCCATCTCTGCATCCTGTCAGGATTTGGGGCACTCATGTATATACACACCTGCCTAATATGTTCTACAAGATGCTGGTGCAAGAGTCTAACCACAGTCAGCCATGTGGAAACCAGCTCTGTTAACCCCTAGGGTGTGGGGACAACCCCAGGTGTGACCTTTTCACATTCCTTTTTCTCATCACCAGGCTCCCTCGGGATTCAACCCCAGTGTATCCTTGCATGAAACATACCTTAGCTGTTTTTTGGCCCAGTCTTCTCTGTCCCTGAACCTCTCAGTTGCCACTTAGTCATCTAGAGGTGATAGAGCCAGACTGGTGGAGTGTAAATCCTGGCTCTGCCAATAACTGCTGTGTGACTTGGGGCAAGTCCCTTAACTTTCCTGTGTCTTTATTTCTTTACCAGTAAAATGAAGATAATAAGACTAGCTACCTCATAGATGTGCATTGAAGGCAAAATGAATATATATATACACACACATACACATATGTATATAATGTACATATACATATACACACTCACATAATTAAGAAGAGAGCCTGATGGACAGTCGTTACTACGTTAAGAGTTTAATTTTGTTGTTGTGGTCTATAGCTTATTCAGCAACTATTGAGTTGTTGAAAAACTCATAAAAACAGCATATTTTTCTGTTTTCCTGTGCAAAAACGCGTCATGACTTTTCTGACTACCCAGTATTTGGAGTTCCTCTGGTGTGTCCAGTGGAAGGGGGTGGGGCTAAGCATTCAAAGGGAAAGATTTCTCTGTTTTCCTGGTCCATCCTAGGTGACCCGATATTTGTCTAAGCATCATCCGAGAATATCTCCAGTTGCAGCTGTGAGCAGTGCTACCTGGAGTCTGCATAGGACTGTGAGAGAATCATGAGGGGAAATTGGCCTCATCACTGAGGTTTGAGAAGGTGTCCTTGAGGAAGTCTCAGGAATGTACAAAAGGACTCTGAGGGGAGGCAGCAGCCCAATTGAAGGCTCTCAATGGGAGGGAACATGGCCCATCCCAGATCTGAAGGTCAGGGTGGCCCCTATGCAGAGCTGAATGAGTGGTGTGTAATGAGAACGAGGCTGGAACGTGTCAGGGCCAGCTCCATGGAAGGCCTTGAAGACATTTTAGGGACCTGGGTTTTTGTTTTGGGAGCAATTGGAGGGGCCAGATACATGGTGCTCTATGAGGCAACTGCACATGGAAAAGCTCCCAGTTCAAGTCCAGAAACCTCTCTAACTGCTCCACTTGCCCATGGTCCAGGGCTGGCTGAGGGGTGCAGGTGGATCGTCACATTGAGGCCCTTTCGGGGATTCTCTCGCTTTCTCTTTGTGTCACTCTTGCTTGTGGGAAAAATAATTAATAAATAAACTTTAAGAAAAAGAGCAATTAGAAATAACTAGTCTTTTTCTATTTGTTTCATTTCTATTTTTGTTCTTAGTGACAAGGTGAGATTTGATTTATATTTGGGAAGGTCATTTTAGCCCTAGTGGCAGTACCAATTTAAAGAATTTAAAAGAAACACAAAGGTGAGAACAGAGAGAGTACATTGCCCTTTATTTTTATTTATTTATTTTTTGTAGACTGACCATCTTATATCTGTTTACCTTTTTTCTATTAGATTTTAAGTTTTGAAATCTGTTCAGTCCCATATGGTAACCAGTAACCAAGCAGGGCTTTTTAAATAAAAAATTAAATTAATTGAAGTTAAATAAAATTAAAAAAACAGTAACCAAGCAGGGCTTTTTAAATAAAAAAAATAAATTAATTGAAGTTAAATAAAATTTAAAAATTATTTCTCAGTCTCCCTGGCCACATTTCAGGCACTCAGAAGTGGCACATCAATAGTCACTTCCTTATTGGTCAGCACAATTATATGGAACATTTAAATTTTTATCCTTTTTGGGGGGTAATTATCAGATGCCACATGTGCTCAAAGGAGAGGTAGAGAAATGGAAAAGGGAGGAAGCATCCCCTAGTGAGGTCACTTTCCCTTCATTTCTTTATTCTGCTGGGATCTCGGTCATGCTCACATGCCTTCTGTGTTTTTCCACCTGCCAGGTCAGGATTCAAACCATGATCAGGTGTGTGGGAATCTAACTTTCTTAACCAATAAGCTAGGGTGCATCCCATTTTTTAAAGGTTTTTGCCACAGAGTGTGGGCGCTTACTGGAGAGAGAGAGAGAGAAAGAGACAGAGATACGGAGAGAGGGAAAGTGAGAAATCACTCTACAGGGAAGGATGACCACATTGTAATCTCTTCTCCATTTTCTTCCTAAGATTTTGGTCACGCAGGCATGCACGTACTCCTGGTGTGATTTTCAAGCCACCAGGTCTGGAACCTGAGCTATGATTGGCTATGTGAGATCCAGCACCTTAACCACCACACCACCTGCTGCCCCCACCCCAAACCCATTTTTATTATCATAAAGACTTCTGTTAGAAAGCATGGAATGATTGTGATATCATAGCTTTTTTTTTAAAAAAAAAAACTTCTACAGTTTTTCAAACATTATTTCATATGTCTCTTGGTCATCTGTAAGTCTTCTTTGGAGAGTTTTCTCTTCAATAAATTTGTCCATTTTTAATTGGATTGTATCTTTTTTTTATGTGTGAACCGCTTCTTGGTATCTACCCAGAGGATAAGCAAATACTCAATTGGAAAGACATCTGCACATCCATATTTATTGCCGCATTATTTGTAATTGCTTCAACATAGGACCAACCTAAGTGCCCAAAAATTAATGATTGGGTTGAAGAATTATGACACATGTATACTATGGAATATTGCACAGTCACCAGAAATAATGAGATACTACTGTTAACTCAAAATGGATGAATATAGAAGCATTAATGTTGCATGAAGTGAGCCAGACTTTGAAAGATCACATTGTATATCCCTACTCTATTTGTACTGAATATCTGCATTTTATGGTAGAGGTTGAGAGATCTGAAGATATGTTGGTGAAGAAGCTGGGTGTGGATGCTAGAGACTATACAGGGGGAAAGTGGTTGGTAGAGAGTGGATAATGGATGGTGGGTGGGAAAAAAATTAGGACAGTTATGAAGTGAAAATAATTTTTGAAGACTTAAAATGATAAACTTATGTTTATAAGAGAAAAACAAATAAAAAAATCAAAACTTTTTATACTGTCTGGAAATCGCTCCCAACAGTGTGTCTCTGTTAATTTATCTGTCATAAAAGAACACTTTGTCTAAATAAAGGACCGAAAGTGTGCAAAATGTTTACAATTCTTTGTGAAATTATAGGAAAAATAAAAATTTCTACAATTTTTCAGCTGATCGTAATGACAATGTACATAGCATTTGTTCAAAAACCATTTATTAAAGGAACAAAATAAGAGTTACAAATGTTCTTCTAATTTTAAGATTCCTTATCCAAATGAATGAGTATAATTAAGTCAACTTAAGCCTAAATACAAGGAGACTTCAAAAAGTTTGTAGAGAAATAGAATTAAAGTATGAGTTTATTTTGGTGCAAAAAAATTGAAATCAGGTATAGTTTTTTCATAACAGACATTTCCTTGAACTTTTTGAATTATCCTTATCTATATGAATAGGTGATACATTTCTAAAATTATGTTTCCTCCCCAATGAAAAACCCACATATCCATTACCAGTTTGTAAATTCTGCCTGTAAGTTGCCATTATAATTGTGACTGGGTAACCACTGGGCTTTTTCTCAAAGTAAATGGTTGTTTTAATTGCCCTCTTAAACCATTCCCCGTCCTTAGGAAGAATTACTAGAAATCCTCCATTTAGTTCTTTTTGTTTGTTTCTGCTGAGTCCATTTTTCAAGAATAGATGCAGGGTACTCTAGTTATTATGTCCCAAAAATTATTTAAAAAAATGCAAACAAACCAATCACCCACAAACTTAACTGCACACAATGTTCTTTCCACCTTTTGTCTTTCATCTCCAACCTGTTACCTGTGTAGGCAAGATACCTGCCTACACAAGAAAAACTCTTTTGGATGAGACTCTTGAGGCTTTACCTTTGAGGCCACCTGTTTTGTCCTCTGCCTGAGGGTCAGAAGGGCTGTCCAATACTATTAAAACATCCTTTTCTGCCCTTTATTATCTTGTGAGCTTAACTAAACTCATTTTTTCTCTTAAAATCACTTAATATCACTTTTCTTTAATGAGTCATATCTTTCCTGATTATAGCTTCAAGACAAACCATTTTTATAATTTTTTAAAATTCAACTGAAGCAAGAGTTAATTAAAATATTTCTTCATATCTAGGAGATTTGAGAATTATAAAACAGATGAGCCTTCCAAATGGAGAGTTCTTTGCCTCTATTAAATTGATCTTAGATTGGGACCAGCAGTTAGCATAATGGCTATGTCACTGAACTCCCATGTAGTAGACCATGGTTCGAGTCCCGGACCCAGTGGCTTAAATTCATGCTGGATGGATGTGAGTGCGTGCCCAAGATCCCGAGAGAACAGAGGAGAAGGGATTGCGGTGTGGCCATCCCCCTGGGGGGGGGGTGATTTCTCGCTTTCTTTCTGTCTCTCTCTGTCTTTCTGGTGAATGCATGTGCCCTATAGCAAAATCTTCTCCAAAATAAATAAATAAATAAATAAATAATCTTAGATTGTGCTTTGGAGTGTTTTTGTTCTGTTTCATTTTGTTTTCATCCTATCTATCTAAGTCTGATCATTTACTGTGTTGGTTAGAGTCCATTCAGAAAAACAAAGGTCATTCCCAGTAATTTAATCAAGAAAATGTAATATAGGAAACAAATTGCAGTAGGGTTGGAAAAACTGAAAGTTTAGGGAAAGGAAGCTGCTGTCACCTGGAGGTCAGGAAGGGCAAAGGGGGAAGGTGATAGAACCAGAGCTTAGGGCTAGGACTTCCTTATAGGAGTTGAGAACCTGGAATGATGCAGCCTCTGCCAGGGTTTCACTGTAACAGGGAGAATTTATGTGATCCCCTCTTTCAGTCTCCGGTCTGTCATTGTTTCCCACTGGCTTACTCTGGCTGGGCATCTGTAGTCATCCTGAGGGATGTAATTAGCCACAGTCATCCTCTGAGCTAGCAGATTAGGAGAAAGGTAGTGTCACAGTTTGGGTTTCTTGACTTGGAAATGGAGACTAGCATATCTGGGATTTAATTAGACTTTGCTCTTGAGAGAGCACCTGTGGAAGAGAGGGCAAGGAAGTGAACTTTGCAGAGGGTGAAGGTGAGCCACTATGCTCGGTGCATAGTGGCTGGATGCTCAGTGGAGGCCTTGCCTGCTCTCTGGACCTTTCTTAAACTAGCGTGACCATTAACGTTGTCAAGAGGAAACAGCTGCCTTGGGAAGAGAATGTGACCTCGGCCAAGGTGGCTCTCCTCAGCTGAGGCAATCCCCATAGGGGACCACTCCCAGCAGCTGGAGGAACAATTTCTTCATCCCTGAAGGGGTGTCTAAGCAGCTAACGACAGTGTCCATCACAGCCAGGGAACAGATGTGAAAGCAATGTCTACACTTACTGACTTCTTAAAAATCGTATATTGCTGAGCCGTATGATGTTAATGTTCAACTTGCCCTTTTCACTTGGCATTACTGGAAGTTGTTTACTTATCCCCATGTTCCAACCTGTAGATCTACTGAGATTCAAAATACATCTGTTTTTAAATGTTCATAAAGTAGTATTAAAAGCAAACAGATGAAATACAATTGTATACTGAATTATTCTTCAGTTCTATACATATATAGATTTGAGTGGGTAGATGCATTTTAAAAAAGGAGAAGGAAGTAGACCTAAAATCTTAAACAATGGAAATTTTGTGGTAGAATAACATGGATGCATGCCTAGTTATTTTTTCCCCCTTGTCTGTCTTTCAATAAATGCTCCATTTTATACTAGTTTTAGGATGCACAGTGAAGCTGTGAAGCTCATACAGAAAAATCCTTATAGATGCACATCTAGTTTCTGTACCACACGTCAGTAGGGTATGTGTGTTCTAACTGACAAACTAGTATTGTTACGTTTTAATTACCCAAAATCTATACTTTATTCAGAATTACTTCGATTTTCCCTAATGCCCTTTCTGGTTTGTTGTTCCGGTATCCCATCCAGGGATAGGACTTTACATTTGGTTCTCATGTCTCCGTAGGCTCCTCTTGGCTAAGTGTCTCAGACTTCCTTTTGCTTTTGATGACCTTAATAGTTTTGAAGGGTATGAATCATGTATTTGTGAAATGTCCCTCAGCTAGGATCTATCTGATGTTTTTCTCATGATTAGATTTGGATGACCATGTTTTTGGGAGCGGACAAGTGAGGTAAAGAGCCACGCTCAACACATGCCATCAAGCGTCTGTGTTGTTAATGATTTCCTCTGATAATGTTGATCTTGATTACCCAGCAGAAGTAGTCTTTTTTCAGATTTCTCTCTCCAAAAATATTCTTTTTTGTCCCTTTCTATATTGTACCTTTGGAAAGAAGTCACTATCCCTTCTTGGGATTTTGGGCACACATGCACATGCTCCTGGCATGAGTTTCAAGTCGCTGGGTCTGGGACTCAAACCAGGCTATATGGGAATCCAGCACCTTAACCACTATGCCACCTGCTGCCCCCCCCCCCATTGCTCTTTTGCAAAGGACTTAGGCTTCTATGAAGACAGAGTGAAAGTGCCCATTTCTTCCCCCATTGTTTTCAAAATGTGCAATTGTTAATCTATTTAACATTTGTCAGTTTCATTGAATAGAAAAGAAATTTGTTGATCTGTAGTTCTTTGATTTTTTTGATGAAGATGAATGTTTTATATTTATATTAGTTATTTCATTTTTTTAAATCATTGGTTTATTACTTTTAGTATTTTAAAAATTTAGGTTGTCTTTTTATAATTGATTTTTATACTCTCATTATCCATCAAGAAATTATCCTTTTGTCATAAAATTATTTCTTATCCAAGTTTTCCCACGTGGCAAATTTTTTTTTTTCCTGGCTTTAGGGAAGTTCTTAGTCTTCTTGAATTTAAATGTATCAGTTTTTTGGGACCAGCAGTTGTTGTAATGGCTGGACTCCCATGTAGTCGACAGTTGTTTGAGTCCTGGATCTAGTGGCTTGAACTCACGCCAGGCGTGTGTATGGGCATGCCTAAGATGAGAATGGAGGAGAAGAGACTGTGGCATGACCATCCTCCCAGGGGGTGATTTCTCGCTTTCTATCTCTCTCTGCCTTTCTGGTGAGTGCACATGCCCTATAGCAAAAACCTCTCAAAATGAAAAAAAGCATTAATTTTTAAAAAATTTTATTTATTCATTCATTTATTTTAATTTGACTAGAGAGAGACAGAGAGTGAGAAAGTAAGCCGCCAGGTCTGGGACTTGAACTGTGGTCGACCAATGGGAATGTTCTGCACCTTAACGACCATGCTACCTGCTGGTCCCAAAAGTATTAATTTTTTAAAAGAATTATTCTGTTTAACTTTATTTATTTATTTATTTATTTATTTATTTATTTATTTATTTATATTTAAAGAGAGAGAGAGAGACAAAGCAAGCCCCCAGGTCCGGGACTAGAACCGTGGTATACCATGTGGGAGTCAAAGGCCCTTAACCACCACACCTCTTGCCGGCTCCTAAATGTATCAATTTTTGTATTGTAGTTTCTGTATTTGTGCCATGCTTGTAGAGGTGTACAACACTCTGGAATTATAAAGTATATTTGCCTACTTTTTTCTTCTAGTTATTTTACTTTATACTTTTAAATATTTATACCTTCTATCATCTTATTTTAAGGTAAGAGATAGAAATTGTATATACCAGACACTTTCCTCAAGATCTCTTTTCTCAGTTTTTTCTTTTTTTAACCTAGATAAACCAATACATAAGGAAAGGCTACTTTTTATTTATTTATTTATTTATTTATTTATTTCTGTACTAACAGTCCTAGTGAAAACAGAAGACTGTTAAATAAACCATCAGGCCAAGAGAAGAAGTGTTGATACTTAATCATTCTGTGATCACTCCTGGGCATTAACCATTGATGGATTTTTATAGACGCTTCAGTGGCGAGAGGCTGTAACTAAGGAATTACTCTCTAGCCTTTTAAAGAGTGATGCTGCTTTGTAGTTGAGGCATTTTGAGATTCAGTGAGGTATGCAAGTCATGGAGTAAAAATTGACATCAAAGCGGAGTGAAAACATTACTTTATACTATCGGGTGGGTGTTTTATTTTTTGATCTTTAACTTAAGAGCAGAATGGTCTGTGAGAGCCTTTGGTTAGATCTTGGAGAAGCAATTTGCTCACTGAGGTAGAAGTTACAAGTACGGGTTATTCTTTTCCTTAAAAAAATGCTTGGTACTTATTGAAGCAAAATAAATAAGCATGATAGGAGAGGAGAACAGCTGCCCTAGATAAATCAGTCTTCTGGAGAGCTTGCAGGGGCTCAGGGAAGATTTCAAATATGAAGGGTATGGTGCAAGTAAGTTTCTGACCCCTTTTCTGCTTTGCCAGGGGAAGTAAGGTAGAGCATTGGGGTTGGTGTTTTGGGTACTTCTCGTGACAGGCCTGTGGCTTATTCCAGTGGCCCCTGTTCAAACAGGAATCTCATACATGTACAGTTTTGGGGTAGTTTTCTTTAAGAGAAGGCTATAGGATGTAAGGTTGAGAGTGATTTAAATAGAGCTAGGCTCACTTGTTGGGGAGAAGTTGATACACAGATATTTTTGATTGTTTGGGACCATAGAAAATATCTGGTCCAGTCTTTTACTGGTGAAGAGAAGAGAATATATTGATAGGTGATATGACTTCCTTAAGATCAGGAAGCTCCAAATGAGATGCATAGCTTTAATTCACAAACAAAGCATGGGTACTATTGATCCTTTTCTGACGGTGGCCATAGTTTTGCTGTATTTATATTTTTAATAAAAAATGGCTGGAATTTCAGTAGTTTAATCAGTCAAGTACTAGTACCATTTCTGGTTTCTTAAGCCAAATTTTTGATTTGATATTTTGGGTTAACCTGTCCTCCTAAAAGAATTATTTTTCAGTTATCTTTACCAGCTCCATGGGCTACTGATATGAATTTTCTTTGTGTCTTTTCTTCAAATGCCTTTTTATTTGAACTTTTTTATTTTAAATTTATTTATTTTATGCTCATTCACTGAACATCATCACAGTATACAAAATGCAATTTCTCATCCAGGATACACTGTATAATGGCTTAATTTATACATGCTATCATCAACAAATAATTTTCCATTTCATGTTTCTTATATTTTTTTCCCTTTTTTTCTTTTTGATTCCCTGTTTCTCACCCTCTACCACTCCTCACCCTCAAATACTTTTTCTTAACTAAGATAATTCATTGAAAAACAGGGAAATGATGAGGTGGCTGCCTGCTTGATTATCAAATGTGCTCCAAAAAACCCATTTTGGAGTACTAAGTTTAGAGAAGAATCTGATCATTTATTTGCCTAAGAGACCAGTTCAATTAAATCTGTACTGTGCTCATTCAAAATAATGATTTTGAGCTGCATATTTTATTATCGGTGACAACTAAAAGATTGTTACTGATCAAGGGCATTGTGTTGTTTATCTTTCATGTACATAATATCATACGGGAAAGTTAAAAATTATATGCCTGCTATTATCTTTACTTCTCAGTCAGAGAAGGGTTAAAAGCCCAGAGCCCCTAAGTGACACATGGGAAACATTTAAGACCACCTGCATTTGAATGAATAATTTAAGGGCTTCTGTTTTGTGCCTTAGTCTCAAAACTTCTCTACCTCTTTCTGACTTTATTTCTTTTCTCTTCTGTATTATTAATTTTTTATAAGATTTTTGCCATAGGGCATGTGCACTCAATGGAAAGAGACAGAGACAATGAAAAGGAAGGTGAAAAATTACTCCAGAAAAATGGCCACTCCACAATCCCTTCTCCTCCATTCTCCTCTGGGGATTTTGGGCACGCATGTGCCTGGTGTGATTTTTGAACTGCCAGGTCTGGAACATGCACTGAGATTAATCATGTGGGTGTGGAGTCTGGTGCCTTAACCGCTACACCATCTGCTGGTCCTACTCTTCTGTATTTTTAAAAAGAAAGTTATGACAAAATTAAGAACGTAGATATCACAAGAAAAAGTGTGTTTTTTAGTGTGAATAGAATTCACTTTACCTCACAAAGATAATCCACTTTGGAAAGGCCTATTAAATTCAGGCTGCTATTGATTTTCTCCACTTACTAAATACTTTTTTTAATACACCACATTCATGGTGCTATTTCTGACATAAGTTAGAAGCAAGTACTATTTGAAATAATGGCTGTAATCCAGCAATTCAATTAATCTTTACAATATAAATCTGTGGATGGTAGATTTTTGGAAAGTCAGACAAAATTGCTGTGCTATATCTTCGAAGCATGATTTGTGGACTCCTGTCTTAACAGCTCTCATTTTAAAGCCAACATTTTCTCTTTTATGTTTGTGGAAAATACTTTAGTGGCATCCACGGAGCCGAAATTCTTTTTATTCATAGAAGCAGGAGTCTCTGTTTCTCTCTCAGGGAGAGCACTGAGGCTTATGATCTTAGCGTGCTTGGAACTCACACAGAGGTCATAGAAGCATTTAGCAGCTAGGCCTGAGCAGGTAGGGACAAGTTCTGCCTCATCTGTAGAGATCTGTGCAGAGCCAAAGGAAACCATCACAGTGTGCCCCTCTCTGGCATTGTCATTAACCTCTGGTCACTCTTAGAAACAGTGACTTGGTAATACATGGCCTTGCCCACCAAGAACAAGGGTGAGTTTCCTAACTTAGTTTGTGCTTCGATTGTCATTGCTTTGTGTACGCAGTTTAATCCTTGCTTGAATCTTTATTAAACAACTCTTTCATTGCTCTTTTATTTTAGCATCTCTTTTTCATGCTATCATGGTAGTCTTCAACCTATGTAACTATAAGTTCATGGATATTCTTATAGTCATTTCTGGAAATCTTAACTGATAGCTAATGAACTAATAAACAAGTTCTCCTAACAGCCAAGGCAGACCTTATGGTGAGGCTAGAGGACATCCTGCTCTAAGATACCCTATGAAATCATAACCGGCAGAGTTCAGGTAGGCTTTGATGCTTCCTAAGTTATATTTGATGAAGTCGAGGATGGGGTGGAGAAATGGAACTATGAAAGATATATTTTTGGAAGCCATCTTACAACAGATAAAGTTTTGAAGTAATATTTTCACTCTATAAAAATTGTTGTATGCCTATATACCTTGTATGCTGTATATTATATTGTAAATATATTGTGTTATATGTACATTATGCACAGCCATCTCCCTGAGGGGCGATTTCTCAGTGAGGGGGTGCTTTTCCTCTCACTATATCTCTCTGGAAAGTGCATGTGCCCTGTGACAAAAATGAACATACAAAACACATACAGGCAAGTTGATCTCACTTTATCTTTCTCAAGCTGCAAAGATGGTCTTAAGTGTGGTTCCCAGAGATTCCTCACAGAAGCAAATATAAATCCTTTCTGAAGATACCTTTCTCCTAGATTTCAAAGTTCCTTGAAAAATATTAACATTGACGAACAGAGCACAGTTAAAAACAAAAGAAAATGAGACCGCAAGTAAAACCCAACAGAGCTATCAGACAAAGAATGCCTTCGGGTAGTAGCATTATCAGGTATAGATGGGAAAACTCTTCACTATCTCTGATGATGATATGGTAAAAACAGTGGTGAACTGGGAGAAGAATAGTTTATTTTGACCTTTATTTCTGGACTACATGCAAGTAGTCTTCTCAGCTGTCTTTCAGCTCACTAATACCATTTTTTAGTATGTCTCTTCTACTGTTATGCCTAAGCATTATGTTAATTTTTTCTCATAAGAATCTCATTCAGTTCTTATTCTAGATAATTTTTTATAGTTTTACTATTTATTTATTTATTTATTTATTTATTTATTTATTTATTTATTTATATATTTTTACTATAGGGTGTTTGCCCTCACCAGCTAGTGAAAAAAAGAAAGGGAAAATGAGAAATCACCCCATAGGGGGGATGGCCAAGCTGCAATCCCTTATCCTCCATTCTCCTCTCAGTATTTTGAGCATGTACCCATATGTGTCCAGCATGACTTTTCAAGTCACCGGGTCCAGGGCTTAAACCGTGGTCAGTCATGTGGGAGTCCAACACTTTAACCACCATGCAACCTGCTGGCCCCTCTAGGTCATTTTTTAAAAATAATTTTTTAGTCTTTTCATTTCTTTTTTAAAAATAATTATTTTATTTAACTTTATTTATTTACTTATTTTAATTTGACCAGAGAGGGACAGAGCAAGAGAGGGAGAGAGAAGGAAAGTGAGAAAGCAAGCAGCCCAGTCTGGGACTCCAGCTGCATTTTGCTATGTGGGAGTCTGGCACCCTTCTCCATCATCCCACCTGCCAGCCCCCTAGATCATTTTCTATAGTTTACTACTTTTTGTTAATATTATCCATCTTGTCTTATTTTTTATATTAGACATTATTTGAATAGGTGACAATTTCTAAAACTGATGAACACCAATCCTCAGCTCAATAAAGTAGCTCATTGAATCTTAAGCAGAGTAAATTAAATATATATTGACAAAAAGCAGAATAACATTGCAGAACACAAAGTTAAAAAATAAAACTTTTAAAGATATTGAAGCAAAAAGGATAGATTTCTTTCAAAAGAACGGATAGGTTGATAGCTGGTTTCTCAATAGCAGTGTTTACAGAGGAAGGTAGTGAAGGGAGGACCGGCCTCACAGCCAGCTAAGGGAGCCTGATCTCTCATGGCAAATGGCAGTTTGAATCCTGGTTCCCTTGGCTTGATGGACATGCAGAGTGCATGTGCACATGTGCCCCAAATACCTACAGGATAGAGAAATGGAGGAGAAGGGATTGCTAAACCCTTATTGGAGGGTGCTTTCTCCCTCTCTTTCTGCCTTTCTCTGGCAAGCACACACACCCTGTAGCAAGAAAAAAAAAGAGAAATAGCGAATTATATCATCACCGTGCCAAAAATGATTGCCAAACTGAAATTGTATACCCTGCAGAAATCTCCTTTAAGAATGAGCACAAAGTAAAAACATGTATAGACTAACAAATAATGATAGAGTCTGCCATCAGGAAAATTCTCAAAAACATACTTGAGGCAGAAGGAAACTGATTACAGTTTAAAGGAGAAGTGTAAGAAGGAAAATGCATATAGTGGTAAGTAGGCGTAGCTGGTAGCAAACTAAACTGTGTGCCGGCTGACCATGGGTTCAGATCCCTGGGTTGTTCTCATAATATGCTTGGTTTGTGTACCCAGGATCTTGACGTGAGGGCTATTAACGAAGGATTCGTGGCATGACTGGGTCCTGTTAGGGGGCCTCTTCTCTGTTTCTCTTGCTCATGCCATGTGCTATCATGAATAAATATAAAAGTACATTTTTTAAAAAAAGAAAGTGGTGAATATTTGGGTAAATCTAAATGAACCTATAAAACAACAATAATATCTTAAGAGTTTTAAAATTTAGAATGAAAGTATTAATAATATTGAGAGAAGAAAGTAAAAAGCAAGAATTCATATTAACAACTTAGTGAAAAGAAAATACAGAAAATTAAATCTAGATCTAGAAAGAAAGAAAAAAAATGAGGGTAAAAGCAGAGGTTAATAAAATAAAAGTAAGTGTGGAAATACTCCTGTGAGCCTGAGTAAGCAAAATAAAGAAATCACAAATAATATCAAGAATGTAAAAAGGAACACATAGACATGTTGTAGATATTGAAAACTACTGAGGACTTATTACAAACAGTTTTATACCAGTATATTTAAAAATATAGATGAAATGGGGACCAGCAGGTGGCATGGTAGTTAAAGGTGCTGGAGTCCCACATGGCTGACCACAGTTCAAGTCCTGTACCTGGTGACTTGCTTTCTCGCTTTCCCTCTTTCTCTCACTCTGTCTCTCTCTGGTCAAATGAAAATAAACAAATAAATAAAAATAAAGTTAAATAAAATAATTCTTAAAAAAATGGATGAGATGAAAAATTCTAGGAGAAAATGCACTAAAACCAAGTCAAGATACTGACTGACATGCATGGCATTCCCTTTTGAAAAAGCAATGTAATACACTGTAAAGTTATATGTAATCCAATGTAATATAAAGAAGATTATGATGATAATAAAAAAATTTTTTTTAAAAATTAAAAAAAAAAACAAGTCAAGTTAATAGAGCTATTGGTTGTCATTCCAATATGCACAGAAAAGGAAAAAAAATATGAACTTAGAAACAAAACACATGAAAAAAAACACATGAAAGTCTTCAAAGTTTAAAGATGTAAACAAAAGTTGCTTTAAGAACTATTCATAGTAGTACTTACTATGTAGGGTTTCTATGGAGTTCTAATGAAATAATGCATGTAAAGTACCTAATGTGGTCTCTGGCACACAGTGAGTGCTTGATCCTCTTGAATTTGATGCTATGAGTAATAACTTTCATGTATTATTGTATCTTAATTAAAAATAACACGTTTTTTAAAAATGTGCCCTCATCTCCCTATGTAAAAGAAATATTATCTGTACATAGTAAGTATGTTTTATTATTAAAGTCTCTAAAAGTATAAGAAAAAACAACTCAAGAAAAACTAGAAAATTTAAATAATTCTATATCTCATGAAGAAATTGAACCAGAAGTCGATAGGCTTTGTACATCCTTACAACTTATTTTATGAAGTTGGCATATGAAGTTTCACTTGAAGATCATTTTACTCTTGGTCCTTTGGGATTTTACAATGACTGAATGATCATGAGCCTTGATTTATTATTCTGAATACTTTATATTAGTATCTTTTTGCTAGAAGGCTTGTGCATATTTTTTTGAGTCCCATTGAGGGTACTAAATTAGTGTTAGCTTCTAGCATTTCATTACTCTTTCCTCTCTTTTTTTCCCCCTCTGTTTTTATCTGAGACATTTTTTCTTTGTTGATCTCGGTTGTAGGCTTACTTCAAATCACTGGTATATCATGGTTGTTTACTCACTGTCAAGAATTTGGGGGCCAGCCCCAACAGCTTAGTGGCTAAGGCAGTCAGATTTCCTATGGACAATCACGGTGTGAGTCCCAGCCCTCATGACTTCAAAGGCATGTCAGGCATGTTTACAAGAATGTCCCAAATCCCAATAGGATGGAGAAATGGAGGAAAAGGGATTGTATTGTGACCATGCCCCATTGGGGTAGTATGCTTCCTCCCAACCTGCTCTCTCTGTGTCTCCAACAAGGGCACATAACCTATGACAATTAAATAATGATAATAATAATAATAATAATAATAAAACAATAAAAAAGAAGAATGTGGGATATAAGAAAGAGTGAATAGAACTTTGATTGTGAAGGCAGAATTTGTTGATTGTAATTTGATCAGATTAAGTAGGAAGGCAGGAAGGGTGTTTACTGCTATGTTGAGAATCCCTAAAATTCCAGAATGAGGAAGGATTCACTCTGGTTCTGTAATACCCGTACTAGCCCCTAAAGTTGTGCCATATACTGATTCTAGAAATATAGAGGTACATGTAGGCACTTCGGAAAATAAAGATAAGTTAAGAAGATAAAAAGCTCTTGTAAACCGATCAACTATAGATAAAAGTCCACTTATAAAATATGTATTATGGGGTTGGCAGGTGGTGTGGTGGTTAAAGGTGCTGAACTCCCACATGGCTGACTGCATTCAATTCCCGGACCCAGCAACTTGCTTTCTCACTTTCCCTCTCTCTTTTTTACTCTTTTTCATAAAAATTTATTTTATAAATTAAAATAAATAAATAAAGTTAAATAAAATAATTCTTAAAAAATATGTTTTATGTATAACATAAAGTTGGGACTATACTGCCCATTCTGTTTTCTAACTTATTATTCACATTCAACAATGAGTCACTTTCTCACATTATTAAATATGCCTCTAAATCTTCACTGTTCATGGCTATGTAATAGTCAATTATATAAAGTCTGTATTTGCTTTAGCCATTTTTATATTGTTGGACATTAGGTGTATATCCATTTTCAAATTATAAATAGTGTAATTTATACTATACTATGTAGAATAATTTATATAATAGTATAACTTACACTATACTATATATACATAAGGATGTATATATTTGCATCTAAATAATTTTATAATTTTTTAACCTTCAAATAAAAACCTCAAAGTGTAATTTTTGAGCCAAAGAATATGGACATTTTAAGGTGTTTGCTTTAGGATTTTTCTACAGTTTCTTTTACCTAAAGTCCTTGGGTCAGTCTAAGGCCACACTTTATTTATTAAGTGTGCAGAAATGAATCTGTAGAAATCTTTAATATTCAAATTGTGTTTACATGGATTCCTTTTGGAATAACACAGGTTGGAGTATGATTGTTTAGGGATCACTACAATGTTCAATATCATCATTGCCTGGGAAATAATATTTTGCTTTTTTCCTTACTCTATTACATCTTGTGAATAGATTTTCTTGACTATTGTTTAGTCTTCAACCGCTGTTCAAAACAGATTACTAAAAAGTAGAAAAATTAAAAAAAGAAGTAGAGAGATCTTATTGTACCGATGACGTATGGCATTTCTTTTAACAGAAAATAGAAAGAATGTCCTATAATAAATATTGGTAAAGTTATATAAGGGGTCTTCAAAAAGTTCATGGACAAGTACATGGTGAGAAAAAATATGCATGGATTTCAATTTTTTGCGCCTAAATAAATTAGTATTTAAATTCCATTTTTCACAATTTTTTTTAAGTCCACTCATACCATCTACTTGGAGTGATCTGTACGAGTACCAGTTCTTTTAGTGAGCTGGATATTCCCAGTAGGAAAGGTCATGTATCAAGCACTTCTGCACCCCAGTCACCCATCTGGGCACTTTCTATGCATTATGTCGGGGCTCCTGTCAGCTTTGTGAGGTGGATATTATCACCACTTTCTGGATAAGACACAAGGCTTAGTGAAGATCTGAAACATTCTCAGATTTCATGGCTGGTGACTGTCTAGGAGTCACCAGAACATAAGCCCATGAGAGCAAATTGTTTGTTCACAGGTATGTGTCTGGCACTGTATTATTGTTTGTCATGTTGTAGGGGCTCCAGAAATATCTGTTAAGTGCTGAAAAAATGAATTGGCAGAAGTGGCATTTGAGCCCCAGTCATTTCGAACCTGAAGCTCTTTCTGGCAGGCAGATGGTCAACTTCTTGAGAGCTTCAGTGTTCCACTAAAATGTTGAATGTGAGGCTTGCCTCTTCAGTGCTTTGCTTGTTCAGGAATTGATGCGTCGTTTTCCCATTTTTATGTGACCAGTTGTATAAATTGGCTCACATAAAATTACATGGAGGTTGAGAGAATCTTCTTTTTTTTTTTTTTTTTTGGAGAGATTTTCGCTATAGGGCGCGTGCGCTCGCCAGAAGGTTCCAGGTTCGTGTCTGGACTTCTCTGGATACACCAGGCATGCTCGTGATCTGGGGATGGGTGGAGCTGGGAGTGACTAGGGTGACGGATCCTGCTGGGGTGCCTATCTCTCTCTGTTTCTCTTACTCTATGTTTCTAGCTAATGGAAGGAGAAGAAATCGTAGCCTGGTACTATACAAAAATGTACACTATCAGCACATGCTAAAACAGTGTGAGCAAATGGCCTTTTACAACCATGTTCAGGCTAATTTCTTCCCAAATCTTTACATACAGCTATATGGGCACTGCTTAAAAAAAAAAAAAACACAAACAATTTAAAACAGGCTTTCTATTTTTATAAACATTGACTCTTGCATCTTAAAACTATTCTGAGAGAATGAGCGACACTTTTGGGACTAATCAGTTTCTTACCTTGACAAACATGACCACACATTTGCCTAGAATTTTACTAACAGGAACTTTGTTATAATAATCACTCTTAAAAACTTCTTTTTCTAGAAATTTTCGTGTAGCCAGGTGGAATGTTTCATTTGGCCGATAAAACCAACAGCCATACAACCATTTTTCACCTAAAAAAGCCCAACAACAGAGAAAGAGAATCATCATTAACTGACATCATACATTTTCCACAAAATTAGGAAATAATCTATCAAACCATCAGGAAACTAGCACTACGCATTTTTTTTTTTTGGAGAGATTTTCGCTATAGGGCGCGTGCGCTCGCCAGACAGACAGAGAGAGACATAGAGACAGAAAGCGAGAAATCACCCCCCAGGGGGGATGGTCACGCTGCAATCCCTTCTCCTCCATTCTCCTCTCGGGATCTTGGGCACGCACGCACACGTGCCCGGCGTGAGTTCTAAGCCACCGGGTCCGGGACGCGAACCACGGTCAACTACGTGGGAGTCCAGCGACATAGCCATTACGCTAACTGCTGGTTCCCGAGAGAATCTTCTTTAGATAAGACAAATGTAACACAAATGATGCATGCGTGACTTGCTTGAGTAGATTTAGGAACATTTTTAAAGGAAAGATTCTAACCTCTCCTTTGAACTTTTTAATAGTCACAAGTTCTTCAAGAACATGTTATCTCTGAGTCATGCTTTGACTATCGAGCGCATGTTCTTTTTCCTGGATTTACTCTTTAGGTCTAATCCCCATACTCCAGGGAATGAAAATCCCCTGACATTTTACAGCAGGGCACTAGTCCAAGTTCTCACAGATTCCCCCCACCCCCAGAAAGATGCATCATATGTCAAAGGTCAAAAGACTGATAGACAGTGCAACCAGCTAATTCATTTTCACATGAGATTGACACTTTTGTTCCATCTGTCTGATATCTGAATACTAAAACAGCAATTACCAATTTTCAAAAAAAAAAAATTCTGTATATTTCTTGTAGGTATTCTTTATGTAAAGCAGACACAAAGGCACTTAAAATGACTTGTAAACTCAGATGAGGAAAATTAGGGGGTTTCTAAATTTCCTCTAAAGTATGTTTAATTAAATCACAGCTTGCTGATTTTTAGCCCAATGATTATGAATAAGTAAGTCCATGTGTCCCTGGAACTCATGGTCTGGTGAGAGCTAGCTGAATCTCATGGCACATGGTCAGGGCGGGAGTAACGGGGGAGGAAAGACCTAAGTGGCACAGGAGTGGTACAGCACATCTCCTGAAGGGAGAGCCCGACATGTGCTAGGTCCTCTTTTCCCACTTGGGTTCATACCACAGCCTTCCACAGTGCTGTCAAAGGAAACGTCTGTTATACAATGTGTAAATCCAGTCCTGTTTCTGCCACATTTCAATGCCTCAGCAACTCCTCAGCGACTGCCCAAGGCCTCAGCCCACTTTCTGCTCTCCTTACCTCCTTCTACCCCCTTCAGTTTTCAACCCACCTGCTTGAGTTCAAATCTTGTTGCTGCTGCTGTTCGTCAGTGCCATGGTCTTTGGCAAGTTCCTAAACTCTTCTATAGCTCAATTTCCTTAAATCGAGTCAATCATAATCTACTTCATAACATTATCATGAATACTTAATAATGAGATGACAAGCTCTTAGAAAACTACCTGGCATATAGGAGGTGCTATGTAAATGCTAGCTATTATTGTCATTTTCTGCTTCTTGGACTGAGGTTGTCTTCTCTACTTCTTCCCCTCTGTTCAAAGCACCTGCATACATCATCCTTCCATGTAGTTTAATTCATAGGCTGCTTGGGGCCAGCAGATGGCCGACATGGGTCAAGGCCTGGACCTGGTGCCTTGAAAATCACACCAGGCATGTGTGCATGTGTGCCCAAGATCCTGGGAGGAGCATGGAGGAGAAGGGATTGCAGTATGGCCTTTTCCCCAGGGAGGGGGGCTAAGTTTTCACTTTCCCTCTCACTGTATCCCTCTCTCCTCTCTCTCCAGCAAGTGCACATACCCTAAGGCAAAAACCTCAAGTGTGTGTGTGTGTGTGTGTGTGTGTGTATTCTGCTTTTTACTATTTCTGTCACCATCATATAGCATCATTCGACTTGTGTCACTCTGACTAAATGATAAACTCTGAAATGAGGAATTTCATCACAAATTCTTTTTCAGTTTTGTTTCTGTACTTCTCCACAGAATACAAATACTGGCACTCAAATATTTTTTTACTGATAGAGGAGGAAATCCCTTTTTTTTCCAAATCTCTTTCTGTGAAGCCTTTTTCACCCCTTTTTGGCCCTTTAAGTAAATTTTTTGCAACAAAGAGGCAATTTTTTTTTTAATTTCACAAATCAAGTTTATGAACTCAGTGCAACACAAATCCTTTTTTTAATATCAAGACTGAGTTGAAACCTAAAGGTCTATTAAACTGTTACTTTTGGCCTTACATAAGTACGTATCTTCTGCTACTTAATAAGAGGATAAAGAGCTGCGTATATCATGTGTATTTAAAACCAACGGTTACAATTTAAATGCTTGTTTACTTTTTTAAGCAAAAACTTCACTCACTTCATTCAAAAAACATTGACAAAATAACTTTCGGTCGCAATGCTATGATTTCATGAAGATTGTAAGCATTTTGCACACTAGTCAGAACTTTCTTTTTGATGAAGTCCTCTTTTAATGACAGATCAATTAACAAATACATACACAAAAACAATTTAAAATAAATGCCTGCTTATGACCAAATCTTTCCATAGTTCTTTCCTCTTCTTCCAATTCTCCCATTTCAATACTTGATCACACTCCTTTTGGACTCTGTTTTCCTTTTTCCCATCCTGCAGGCCATGTTTTCTTTTTAATCTATTGCCCGGCTCCTATTTCTAGACTTTCAGGCTGATTTAATCTATTTATTTATTTATTTTTAGGTATAGCAAAGGGGGAGTTCATTAACAAAGCAGGGAGTTTATTAAAGGAAAGGGAAGGAGAAACAGATATCATGTGTATTTAAAACCAACGGTTACAATTTAAATGCTTGTTTACTTTTTTAAGCAAAAACTTCACTCACTTCATTCAAAAAACATTGACAAAATAACTTTCGGTCGCAATGCTATGATTTCATGAAGATTGTAAGCATTTTGCACACTAGTCAGAACTTTCTTTTTGATGAAGTCCTCTTTTAATGACAGATCAATTAACAAATACATACACAAAAACAATTTAAAATAAATGCCTGCTTATGACCAAATCTTTCCATAGTTCTTTCCTCTTCTTCCAATTCTCCCATTTCAATACTTGATCACACTCCTTTTGGACTCTGTTTTCCTTTTTCCCATCCTGCAGGCCATGTTTTCTTTTTAATCTATTGCCCGGCTCCTATTTCTAGACTTTCAGGCTGATTTAATCTATTTATTTATTTATTTTTAGGTATAGCAAAGGGGGAGTTCATTAACAAAGCAGGGAGTTTATTAAAGGAAAGGGAAGGAGAAACAGCTCCCAAGAAGGGAGGGGTCCTAGAAAATGGATTGCCCCTATTTGATCTATTATAATCCATAATACCAAGTTAAACTGGGCTCCCAGAGCTCAAAGTCTTTTTACTCTTCCATTGTTGATTTGTCGTCATTGTCCTCACTAAGTTACTACCATCCCTATTATGGTATGTCCTAAGCCTTCTCTCTTACTTCAGAGTCCTACCCTGACTTTCTCACCCTAACAGATGCTGCTTTGGCCAAGAAAATTGACGCAGGTTGTCAGCTATTTCCAACTTCTTATCACTATGTCTAAGGTTTTTGTGTTTTGGTTTTTTCCTTCTTTTTTCCTTCCTTCCTCCCTTCTTTCCTTCCTTCCTTCCTTCCTTTCTTTCTTCTTTCTTTTCTTTTCTTTTCTTTTCTTTTCTTTTCTTTTCTTTTCTTTTCTTTTCTTTTCTTTTCTTTTCTTTTCTTTTCTTTTCTTTTCTTTTCTTTTCTTTTCTTTTCTTTTCTTTTCTTTTCTTTTCTTTTCTTTTCTTTTCTTTTCTTTTCTTTTCTTTCTCTTCTCTCTCTCTCTTTCTCTTTTTCTTTCTTGTATCTTCCCCTCAGCCCTTTGATATGACTGTCTCTAAGACTAACCCTCTGAGAATATTTTGATACATAGATAAAATAGTTATTAAGCCATTTTTAAAATATGAGTTTAGGAAGATTTATTGCTGAATGGAACAAGACAGGCTATGAAAGAAAGATTTTGTATGTCTCTGTTTAATATATACCAACCGTCTACACTCTATGGTAGAAACTAAAAGTTTGGAGGGCATAAAGCAGTGAAAATAGTTATGGATGCACGACAGTGTGGAAGTAGAGTTGGAGAAGGGAAGAGTATAGGGAAGGAAATCAGGGAGAAAAAAAAGAGAGGCAAGACATTTGTGGGACACAGAAATGGTTTATTACTTGTTGATGATAACTTGTATAGTATTCTCAACAGG
Source organism: Tupaia belangeri chinensis (assembly GCF_000334495.1). Classification (NCBI taxonomy): domain Eukaryota; kingdom Metazoa; phylum Chordata; class Mammalia; order Scandentia; family Tupaiidae; genus Tupaia; species Tupaia belangeri. The sequence goes on from NW_006159583.1 coordinate 4,865,192, forward strand.
ACTGGTCTGAGATGTTTTTTATGTTGGGTAAATTCCCTTTACAAGCCAAGTGATGTATAGCGATCAAATATTTTTTAAAAAAATAAGGGTAAGAAAAATAAAACAATTTAAAAAATGAGCTTAGGGTGTGTGTGTTTTGTTTTGTGAATATCAACAGTGAGAGGTGAACATCCTTAGATAAATAATTACTCATTTGTGAGAGGATATGCAGCTTTGCATGGTTCTCCAACTTGCGTGATCTCAGTTACCATAGTTTTATTAAACAACACCCACTGTCCAACAACATGGTCTAACTTCAGATCCCAGAGGGAACTGACTGATAAAGAATGAAAGTGCAATAAAGAAAAGCAATAGTACTGGAAGTGAAGTCCAAATCCAACGTAAATGTAATTATGGAAGAAATAGCTAACTGTGAGAAGGTGGACACTGTTATGATTCAGTAAACTGTACACGTGAAGTTGGAGGAATTTAGTAAAGGCAGATGTATTGATGTAAATGAGGACAGTGGTTGTGACAAAAAGAGGGAAGAGATCCCACAGGAAGTGACACTAGCATATTGAAGGAACTCTTGGAGAGATTTCATGATATTGAAAGTAGAAAGGTTAAAACATTGGGAGCTGATCTAAACTTAGAAAATGACAATTCTTAAAGGCATAAAAAAAGAATCTCATTGCGTGTTGTAAGTGAAATGATGGGTAAGAAGAAGTTGCTGTTCAAACTATTCCAGATAAGTTTTACAGAGAAATACAATCTTAATTTGACATGTTTTAAATTGTGTACTGAATAAATGCAGATTAGTTTTACTGTTTTTTATTTCCTTTATATTTATCATTGGCAGTAAATGAGTTTTTACTGTTTTTGATAGATAGTTAAACATTACCTATCCATATGGTTCTGTCAGTTTACATTACCATCAAAGACTTAGGAGGATCCTAAGTTCTTCCATTTGCCCTTTTTAACATGCTTGCTGAAACTCTTCCTTTGATAACCTTGTTTTAGTGGATACACACATGTAGACTTAGGTTTTTAACTAAGTTAAAAACAAAAAAAAGCTTAATCTAGACTCTCCTATATTTTAGACCCGCTAAACTCTTGCTTTCATTTACTTAATTCCATTTTCTTTTCTAGACCTTCTGCTTCCTTTACTCACCCTTCACTCTTAGTAGGTGAAGTCATTTGACAGTAAGCACCTTGAGAGCAGAGGTCATGTGTGCTTTATTATTGAATATCCATATTATTTATTTGAAGGAATGAGTTCATAAAAGCCTCCACCCACCATCCATCCTGCCCATTCACCCAGTTCTCCTGTCTAGATTCTTTCTTCACCTTGGCTTTCCAGACCTACCACACTATCTTTTTTACACCTTCCCGGAGCTTCCATTACTCTTTGTATTTTGTTATTGTTTTAGCTCAATTAGGCAACTCTTCATCTATCTGCCACCCTCTGTGTGCCTTCTATTCGTAGAGCCTTTCTTTTTTTTTTTTTTTGAGAGATTTTCACTGTAGGGCGCGTGCGCTCGCCAGACAGACAGAGAGAGACACAGAGACAGAAAGCAAGAAATCACCCCCCAGGGGGGATGGTCACGCCGCAATCCCTTCTCCTCCATTCTCCTCTCAGGATCTTGGGCACGCACGCACACGCGCCCGGCGTGAGTTTTAAGCCACCGGGTCTGGGACACGAACCACGGTCGACTACGTGGGAGTCCAGCAACATAGCCATTACGCTAACTGCTGGTTCCCCGTAGAGCCTTTCTTTATGCTGAGCTACCTCATGGAAGTTTGCTCTGCTCTGTCCTCTCTTCCTTCCCTCAACTCCTGCCTGCCTGTATCAGACCATTTCCCCCAGACTAAACCGTGCCAAAGGCTTTCTCTGGTGATGTTCTTTCTGATCCCCCTCTCCCAACCACCCTAGCCTTATAACATCTGTAAACAGTTATAGAATGTTGTAACCAGTTAATAGAACCAATAAAAAATGGGCCATTTATCCTGCTGTTTTTAGCTTTTTCCACACAAATAGAAGCTTCCTGAGGTTTCTTATGCCTTCAGTGTATAACTTAGTTGTTTGGCACTTAAAGAATATTTCAATGAATATTTTGTTGTTTTGCCTACAAACTGACATTCAGTAAACTCTCAAGGAAATCTCATCCCCCTTAAAAAAAAATCTAGCTCATAAAAATCGTTACAATTGGGACCAGCAGTTAGCATAATGGTTATGTTGCTGGACTCCCACGTAGTTGACCATGGTTCGTGTCCCGGACCCGGTGGCTTAAAACTCATGCCAAGTGTGTGTGTGTGCGTGCCCAAGATCCTGAGAGGAGAATGGAGGAGAAGGGATTGCGGTGTGGCCATTCCCCCTGGGGGGTGATTTCTCCCTTTCTGTCTCTCTGTCTCTCTCTGTCTGTCTGGTGAGCACACACGCCCTACAGCAAAAACCTATAAAAAAATTGTTACAGTTATTAGAAAGTTATATATGGTATATCCACTTATTCGAAAATGTCAAAAATTAGAAGAAGAGTGGGGAATGAGAAAGAGGCAAAACAGCCCTGGAAAGACTTTTTTTTTAATTGCTAGATAGTGCATGTGTTCAGCAGAGAGACAGAAAGACAGGGAGGAGGAAACCCCTCACGCCCCCCGCCCCCAGTGGTGCTTGATCATGCCACAATCCTTTCTCCTCTTTTTCTCCACCCTATTGGGGATTGGGGTGCACACGGATTTATGTTTTGCATGTTTTTCAAGCTGCAAAGGCTGATATTACAACCATGGTTGGGCATTTGGAATCCAGCTCTCTGAACTACTAGGCCATGGGCTGGCTCTAGAAAAATGTTTAAAGATCCGCGTAGGCCAACTGTTTGATTTTATAAGTGAATAACCTGATGTCTGAAAAGTTTAAGCAACACCTGCTCCAAATCACATGACCAGTTTATGGTAAGATTTGAACCTTAGGATATAGTCACTACCCCATCAGTGCTTGTTCCCATATAAGCTGTCACAGTGTAAATGAAGATATTCTCTAGTGTTTAGGTTTGTGCAGTTTACGTGTAAATGAACATGGAATATTCTCATATATCCTTCAGTGGATTAACAATTGAAAAGCTATGTCTTTGAATAGATTTCTCTAAAACTTAATGATAAAAATGTTCTGACTAATTCATTTATACTAACTGGGGAGTTTCTGATTACATTAACTATGGATGGTCTAGAACTGTTAGTTGACATTTAAGTAAACTTTTTATTGAAATGCAGCATATTTTCAGCAAAGTCTATGAATCGTTAGTATACAGTTTGAATTTCCAAAAAGCGAGCACATCCATGTGACCAGTACTGAGGAGAAAAAGCAGTCCCAGCAAGTGGAAAAACATTTGAAGAAATAAACAATTTGGAACTATATAGTTTTCTTTTTTTCCCACCACAGGTATTATCGGTATGTGTGTTAACAACAATCCTTGGCTGTATATTTGGGTTGAAACCAAGCTGTGCCAAAGAAGGTAATTTGTTTTCTCTTTGTCAGTCTCTGTCTCTCTGTTTCTGTGTCTGTCCACCCTTATTCAGAATGTGACTGAGATGAGTATTTTCTCCTCATGCTATAAGTACCCCATAGATAACAGCAAATTAGATGCCAGTTTGAGCCTTATTCTTACCCAAACAAAAAAGACAGGCTTATTTTTACCCAAACATACGAAAACAAATGAGCAGAAAACCCCAAATAACAAGAATATCTATTAAGAACAAAGAAACTAGCAGATATGGCCAGCAGGTTCTGGCGCAGTGTCCTGATTTCCTCCAGGACACTCTTCCCCCCTAAGGAATCAGTTGCCAAAGCAGCCCTGGAGGTTACCAGGTGACCAGTTTGCCTCCCTGGGTAACCAGAAACCTACCAGTATGTGCTTTTAAGGTTTTTAAAATGGGGGACATTGGTGGCTTTGAAGCCAATTGTGCTATTTTTTTTTCTTTCTTTTTTTCTTTGGAGAGGTTTTTTTCTTGCTATAGGACGCGTGCGCTTGCCAGAAAGACAGAGAGAGACAGAAAGTAACAAATCACCCCTCCAGGGGGGATGGCCATGCCACAATCCCTTCTCCATTCTCCTCTTGGGATCTTGGGCATGCACGCACATGCACCTGACGTTAGTTTAAGCCACCAGGTCCAGGACTTGAACCGTGGTCGACCACATGAGAGTCCAGTGACATAGCCATTATGCCAACTGCTTGTCTCTCTTTTTGTTTTTTATTTTTTTTAAATAATTATTTTATTTAATTTTATCTATTTTTAATTTGACCAGAGAGGAACAGAGCAAGAGAGAGAGACAGAGGGAGAGAAAGTAGGAAAGTAAGAAAACAAGCTGCCAGGTCCAAGACTCAAACCACGGTCGGCCATGCCAGACTCCAGGACTCTTAACCACCACACCGCCTGCTGGCTCCTCAATTGTAATATTTTCAAGCTTCAAAATACATGTTTTTCTTCATATCAGTTGCAGAAATCTATCCCCATTAATAAGGTGACTATAAATAATTAGACTGAATCATAGTAAATTATAGTGACTGGTAGTCTTTCTAAGGAATTCAGTTTTGAAGAGAGAACAAATTCTTTCCTGTTTAACTATATTGTCATTGTAATATTAATCATTTATTTTTTTAGTGATTGTTTTGGAAAATGTACCTAAATTTAACATAAGTAAGAAGTTACAAAATGTGTTGTTCAATTAGGCAGTCTTTTGGCATGAGTTAATTCACCCTAAGTTCAGTTTGACACATAAAAATAAAAACGAAAGATGGGAAGTGTCCATTTTAATCCTAGGCTAATGAATTTTTTTGAAATTACTGCTCAAATAGTAGTTATTATTCTAAGAAACACCCACCCCATACACGCATACCCCTTGGCCAGGGAAGTTAGCATTTATGACCTTAGAAATTATTTTTACTTCATGTTCTTAAAATTGTCTAATTTGCCAGTGTCAGATGAGAGTTAAATTCTGTGGCAATGTCTTGTAGGGTCAGGAGACAAAGTCAAGAAGTGAGATTATTCCCTTCTTTTGCTGGATGTCTATTATTTTACATTTTCCCCCCTTTTTCTAGCCTTTTTTTTTTAAGAGAAAAGTTTTTTGTTTTTGTTTTTGTTTTTGGTATAGGTTCACCAGAGACAGAGAGAGACAGAGAGGAGGTGAAAAATCGGCAAGCATGTACATGCTTCTGGCATGAGTTTCAAGCCACTATGTCTAAGACTATAATCATAGTTGGCCATGTGAGAGTTCAACACCTTAATCACTACTCCATCTGCTGGCCCTCCTCACCATCTTAATTTTCTAGTAATCCAGTAAAATTTAGCTTACCTTGAATAAGCAAGTACTAGTGTCCCTAGTATCCATGCTAGGTATTAGTGGCATAGAATGATGGGTGAAATTCAGGTGTGGTCTTTGTTCTTTAGAAGATTTTTTTTTTTCCTAGGGCCAGCAGGTGGCATGGTGGTTAGGGTGTTGGAGTCCTACATGGCCGACTATGGTTCGAGTCCTAGATGTGGCAGCTTGCTTTCTCACTTTCCCTGTCTTTCTGGCCAAATTAAAATGATGATGATGATGATGATGATGATGATAATGATAATGTATAAAATTAAATAAATAATTCTTTTTAAAAAATAAGTGTTTTTTCCCTATAAACTAATCACAAGTAGAGTTCTGTGACTAAGGGGAAAAGGCAAGGTTTTATAAGAGCTTAAATATGGAAACTATACCTTAAGCCAGGGAATTCAGGAAAGTTGGAGGCAGCATCTGAAAGTAAAATGGGTATGTGACATCAGAGAGTAAGGGCCAGTGCCGGGGGACATGTTCTGCATGAACAGTACTTCTGTACGCCAAGACTGAGACTGCCATAGGTAGGTATTCTTTTCCTCTCTGAAATGTTCCTAGTCACTTTTAAAAACAATTCTTTCTCCATATATTGAATTTTTGGGGAACCTAATGGCTGTTTAAACCAACTTTTTTTTTTATCTTTTAGCACATAAAATATTCAGAATAAATACTCTCTCTTTTTTTTTTTTTTTCCCCAAGGTTTTGCTATAGGCCACATGTGATAGCCAGAGAGAGATGGGGAGAGACAGAGAGGGAAAATAAGAAATCACCCCTACAGGGGATGGCCATGCTGCAATTCCTTCTCCATTCTCCTCTCAGGATTTTAGGCATGCACACTCTTTTCTTCACCATATTATAGGTATTTAAGTTTTATCAGAACCAGTAAGGTTGTAACAAACGAAGTTTCTTTTTCTCTATGGCAAGAGGGAAAGTCATGAACTCCTATGTGAGGTTATGTTCTGCTGATGTCGCTCTCTGTGTGTATTTGTGAAAAAGTTCTTGGGTCACTTTATTACTCCTTCATGATTTCTAAAGCAGTGCTGGAACTTACCCTGCGCCCGACAGCTGTACTAGTTGACGTTTGCTTTGTAATTGTACACTGATCGGAGACATCTAACCCTTGTTCAACATTTCAGTTAAAAGTTGCAAAGGTCGCTGTTTTGAGAGAACATTTGGAAACTGTCGCTGTGACGCTGCCTGTGTTGACCTTGGAAACTGCTGTCTCGATTACCAGGAGACTTGCATCGAACCAGGTATGTGTGTGCAGAAGAAAACAAGGAGATACGGGCATGAGAGAAAAATCAAGGAACGTTCTTCATTTGGGGGGTATCTAATTTACCTACCTCATCAGGCCTTTTTTTTTTTCCCTTAAAGTATATATATATTTTTTTTTTTTGAGAGTTTTTTTTTTTTTTTTTCTATAGGGCACGTGCGCTCGCCAGACTGACAGAGAGAGACAGAGAGACAGAAAGCGAGAAATCACTTCCCAGGGGGGGATGGCCCTGCCTAAATCCCTTCTCCTCCATTCTCCTCTCGGGATCTTGGGCATGCACGCACATGTGCTCGGTGTGTTTTAAGCCACTGGGGGGGTGGGGGGGGACACGAACTGTAGTCAACTACGTGGGAGTCCAGCGACATAGCCATTACGCTAACTGCTGGTCCCTTATGGTATATTTATTTCATCCAAGAGAAAGAGAAAGATCAGTACCTTCATTAGGATCTGACACCACAGTCCACCTCTAGCCTTCCTAGCTGGCCAGTTCATGGGCATGCACCTGGCATGTACAGGTCAACTGCAGAACCAAACCTGCAGTCCTATCTATGGATTCTGCTTCATTGAGCAGCGCGTTGCTGCAGAGGCACTGAGCTGTCTCTGGGCATTGATTTATTTCTTTATTTTAAATTTAGGTTGTACATTAGTGCTTAGACATAGTCTTCATATTTCAATAGTTCTTTAGAAAAAAAAAAGTCACATAATTTGCCTTCGTTAAACATTTAATGTAAAACAAAATGCTACCTATTTTTAATATATGCTGAAAAATATTTGTGGTTTAATTTGCATGTAAATAAGTCCTAAAATTCTGCTTGAATATATGTAAATATTTTCATTCTGGGACACTTAGAGTAAGAGTCTTTAGATGTCCAACTGCATGTTAAAATAAATCCATTAGCAGGCCAGTGGTAATGCAGAGGGTGGTACAGTGGTAACGTGACATTCTGTGATGCTGGACACACGGGAGGTCCTGGGCTCCTGTCCACAAACTCCCCCCTACACGCTGGGCATGCACGTGTGTGTTTGTGCCCATGATCCAGGCTGGCTAAGGCTGGGGGGAAATTTCAGTGTGAGGAACTTGTTCATGTGCACTTACTTTTCTCTCTTCCTTTCTCTCTCTTTCTTCTCTCCCTCAAGGAGGAAGTAAAATAAAACAAACTTTAAAAATAAATAAAAAAATAAAATTAGAACATAAAATTTTTATGTTTGATTTGGACTTTTCTGCATGCCATGAAATAATATTCCAATAGAAATATGGGACGCTCCATATGGGACGCCTAGTGGTTAAGGAAGCCAGATCCCACATGACCAACTGCAATGAGAGTCCTTCCCCTTGGAAACGTGTTGGGTATATGTATGAGTGCCCAGATCCTGACAGGATGAAGAAAGAGAGAGGTGATTATGGCATGACCATGCTCCACTAGGGATCCTTTCTACCTCTCACTCTTTCTTTGTCTCTGCCTGGTGAATGCACACACCCTCGGACAATAAAAGAAATCAGAAAAGAAAAATAAAAGTGAGTGTGAGTCAGACTGAGATTAAATCTCGAGAACCCTGAAAATGGCTGGTGGAATAAGCCAGGCCAATTCATTATACGTGCATTGTATTATGTAATAATAATTACACATGTCTAAGTTTGAAAATTATAGAGTTCTGGGTTTTTAGTGAAATAGTAACAGTTGGTGTCTACATGCTTTATGTCAGTGTGACTGTGGTATTGACAGATTTTGTGACTAAGAGTTATGAAATAGTCCATGTTCTCCCACGGGTCCTACACAAGACAGCAATTTGGTGCTCACTTTGGGTGTGTTGAATTTGAACCTCAAGTGCTTTCTGTTGTTTGTTTCTAGAACATATATGGACTTGCAACAAGTTCAGGTGTGGCGAGAAAAGGTTGCTCAGGAGCCTCTGTGCCTGCTCAGATGACTGCAAGGACACTGGTGACTGCTGCGTCAACTACAGCAATGTGTGTCAAGGTCAGGCTTCTAGGCAGTTCTCAAGTCCTATGGCAGCTTGACATCTTCCAGGGTCTTAGTTGGTTTTTACATAGGTGTTACCTTTTATATTAGCAGTCATATTTATTGACCAGTTACATGAGGATACTTTAGAAACTTGGCCAAAAAATTGAATACAAACAAAGGTATGAGTTTATTTTGGTGCAAAAACATTTTAGAATCCATGCCTAGTTATTTCATAGCACACATGTTTAAAGACCCCTAACGTTAGAAGTAAAAAAAAACCTTTTAAAACATTTTATTAGAAAATTCAAACTTACACATGAGTAGAGAATATGTAATACCATGAACTTTGTAGCTGTCATTAGTTTAATATTAATCATTTACACACAGCCAGTCTTGTTTTGTCTACAACCATCCACTCTCGTACCACTTCATGTTATTACTACCCCTTCACATTATTTTGATAATTGCTAAATACTTAATGCCATATTTGTGGAAAGGACACTTTTTCATTCCTGGCTGACTTTATTTTTTTTTTTAAATAATTACTTCATTTAACTTTATTTATTTTAATTTGACCAGAGAGGGACAG
>NW_006159583.1:4875238-4878426 GCF_000334495.1 Tupaia belangeri chinensis
AAAAAAAAAGTCACATAATTTGCCTTCGTTAAACATTTAATGTAAAACAAAATGCTACCTATTTTTAATATATGCTGAAAAATATTTGTGGTTTAATTTGCATGTAAATAAGTCCTAAAATTCTGCTTGAATATATGTAAATATTTTCATTCTGGGACACTTAGAGTAAGAGTCTTTAGATGTCCAACTGCATGTTAAAATAAATCCATTAGCAGGCCAGTGGTAATGCAGAGGGTGGTACAGTGGTAACGTGACATTCTGTGATGCTGGACACACGGGAGGTCCTGGGCTCCTGTCCACAAACTCCCCCCTACACGCTGGGCATGCACGTGTGTGTTTGTGCCCATGATCCAGGCTGGCTAAGGCTGGGGGGAAATTTCAGTGTGAGGAACTTGTTCATGTGCACTTACTTTTCTCTCTTCCTTTCTCTCTCTTTCTTCTCTCCCTCAAGGAGGAAGTAAAATAAAACAAACTTTAAAAATAAATAAAAAAATAAAATTAGAACATAAAATTTTTATGTTTGATTTGGACTTTTCTGCATGCCATGAAATAATATTCCAATAGAAATATGGGACGCTCCATATGGGACGCCTAGTGGTTAAGGAAGCCAGATCCCACATGACCAACTGCAATGAGAGTCCTTCCCCTTGGAAACGTGTTGGGTATATGTATGAGTGCCCAGATCCTGACAGGATGAAGAAAGAGAGAGGTGATTATGGCATGACCATGCTCCACTAGGGATCCTTTCTACCTCTCACTCTTTCTTTGTCTCTGCCTGGTGAATGCACACACCCTCGGACAATAAAAGAAATCAGAAAAGAAAAATAAAAGTGAGTGTGAGTCAGACTGAGATTAAATCTCGAGAACCCTGAAAATGGCTGGTGGAATAAGCCAGGCCAATTCATTATACGTGCATTGTATTATGTAATAATAATTACACATGTCTAAGTTTGAAAATTATAGAGTTCTGGGTTTTTAGTGAAATAGTAACAGTTGGTGTCTACATGCTTTATGTCAGTGTGACTGTGGTATTGACAGATTTTGTGACTAAGAGTTATGAAATAGTCCATGTTCTCCCACGGGTCCTACACAAGACAGCAATTTGGTGCTCACTTTGGGTGTGTTGAATTTGAACCTCAAGTGCTTTCTGTTGTTTGTTTCTAGAACATATATGGACTTGCAACAAGTTCAGGTGTGGCGAGAAAAGGTTGCTCAGGAGCCTCTGTGCCTGCTCAGATGACTGCAAGGACACTGGTGACTGCTGCGTCAACTACAGCAATGTGTGTCAAGGTCAGGCTTCTAGGCAGTTCTCAAGTCCTATGGCAGCTTGACATCTTCCAGGGTCTTAGTTGGTTTTTACATAGGTGTTACCTTTTATATTAGCAGTCATATTTATTGACCAGTTACATGAGGATACTTTAGAAACTTGGCCAAAAAATTGAATACAAACAAAGGTATGAGTTTATTTTGGTGCAAAAACATTTTAGAATCCATGCCTAGTTATTTCATAGCACACATGTTTAAAGACCCCTAACGTTAGAAGTAAAAAAAAACCTTTTAAAACATTTTATTAGAAAATTCAAACTTACACATGAGTAGAGAATATGTAATACCATGAACTTTGTAGCTGTCATTAGTTTAATATTAATCATTTACACACAGCCAGTCTTGTTTTGTCTACAACCATCCACTCTCGTACCACTTCATGTTATTACTACCCCTTCACATTATTTTGATAATTGCTAAATACTTAATGCCATATTTGTGGAAAGGACACTTTTTCATTCCTGGCTGACTTTATTTTTTTTTTTAAATAATTACTTCATTTAACTTTATTTATTTTAATTTGACCAGAGAGGGACAGAATGAGAGAGAGAGAGAGAGAGAGAGAGAGAGAGAGAGAGAGAGGCCAGTCACCAGGCACCAGGTCTGGGACTTGAACTGTGGTCAACCATGTGGGAGTCCAGTCTCCTTAACCACCATACCACCTGCTTGCTCCATTCCTGGTTGACTTTTGTGTCCCAGGGTCTCTCATCATAAATGAGGACAATCTCTACCATGTGTTGAGAAAGTTGATGTGAAATTACTTTAAAAAGATGAATTTATTAGTAAGCTGATACTGATAAAATGTCTTGTTCAGATACTGGGTTTGTTGAAATTCCTTAGCAGAGCCTTGCTCTGCGGGAAAAAAAAAATTATCAGAATATGAAAGATTTAGTTGGACAGATACAAAGAGGGTTGTAACCTTTGGATGAAAATATTCAGTTTGAAAATGGAAGTGATACCTTCAGATTCTCCCAAATGCAGTAGTATGTTTTAGTCTTAGAATTACACATTCATTTTTTATTCCTAAAACCAAGAAACTCTTACTTTGAAACAGGAAATCTCTCTTTAATCATTATATTTCCCTTGTGTCATGGTCCATGTTTTTTTGAAACAGGAAAACTCCCTTTAATCATTGTATTTCCCTTGTGTCATGGTCCATGTTTTCTATATATATATTAATATTTTGTTTTTAGAATCTGTTTTAATGTATCTCACAAGTATTGCAATTATTGTTGTTCAGTGTGTTCTGCTCATTTTATTTATTGAAAATGTTTCAGGTGAGCAAAGCTGGATAGAAGAACCATGTGAAAGCATTAATGAGCCACAGTGTCCATCAGGGTAAGATTTTATGTTGGGATATTATTTGTTATCCTTTTTTGCTGGTGATGCTGTGGTAAAAAGGGAATCCTTTTACACTGCTTGTAGGAATGTAAATAGGTACAGCTACTATGAAAAATAAAATGGAGGTCCCTTAGAAACCTACAGATAGAACTTCGATTTCACCTAGTAATCCCACTGGGAAAATGCTCAATTGGAAAGACCCCTGGATATCCATGTTCATTGCAGCATTATTCATAATTGCTAAGACATGGAATCAACACAAGTGCCCAAGGATGGATGACTGAATTGAAAAAATGCAGCACATGTATACTATGGAATATTATCCAGCCATACGAAACAATGAGACCTTGTTATTAGATGCAAAGTGGATGAACTTAAAAGACTTAATGCTAAGTGAAATAAGCCAGGCTATGAAAGACAAACACTGTATGTCCCCACTCAATATATACCAAATGCCTGCACTCTATGACAGAAATTGAAAGACCCAATGATATAATGGTAGAGAAGACAAGTGTGGATAC
>NW_006159583.1:4878440-4881019 GCF_000334495.1 Tupaia belangeri chinensis
GATAGTGAGTAGGTAGCAGGGGCTCAGGAAGGAAGTACTAGACACACTTAAGAATGCAAATTTCTTCAATGGGAAAGATGTATATGGTAGTATCATTGATTCGATGGTAACATAATGCATGTTTTTGAGAAACTAAATTGTGTGCTATGGAGATATACAACGATTAAGTGTGAAGAAGGAAAACAGTATCATTTTTTTCTCATTCCAAATTATGAAGATAAAAATAATAATCAATCCTTGGTTTGTTAAATATTATTCTTAACCATAGCTTGTTTTTGGCGCTAACGGTATTGTGGTATGACCCCTACTCTAGAATCTAATGGAGAAAAGACCATGCGTATGTAAGCACAAGACAGAGGTATTTGCATCTTCCTTTTTAGGAAGAAAGGAACTTCACTATCTTTTAGAGTTTTTAGAACTGAACTAATAACCAAATTAATTTTATACCTTCTTTTTATTTTTGTACTTTGACCTACTTATAAATTTTGAGGAAAAGCAGCATATCAGTGAGATGATATTATGTAAGTTTTGATAATTTCCCTTTGTTCTTTTTGCCCTTAAAGTATTTTGTACAGTACTTTATGTATACTAGGTTTTTATAAGGAGTTTGTGTGGAATTTAAAGGATAGAACTTTTATAAAGATCTTAGATGTACTTATCCTTGTGCTACATGATATCTACTTCCATTTAATTTAAATTACTCACCTTCAGAAGTATATTTTTACATCTTTAAAATAATGGTTTTTCCAAAATATTGAAAATTTTAAACATGTACTTTAGCTTTTTTATGTATTTAATTCATTTGCTGTTAAATAAAATGTCTTTTTGGATGAGATAGTAATTTTTTGGTTTAAAACAGCAATAGCAATAGCAGCAAAAACTAAACCTAAGTTACATAAGTTCAAGAGAAGAGCCTTTTTCTAAGGGTGACTTCTAAGTGCTCTTAAGCTGTCTTTTAGAAAGTGACTTCTAAGTACTCTCAGGCCATGACATAACTGGAAATTTTAGACTTAGTGAATTTTGAATCTTTCTTTTTCCTTCTAAATATTGATCATTATCTTTTCAATTGTAATGTTTAATCTTTTAATGGAAAATGTAACTCCTTGCTTTGTAAAAAGATAATAATTTAGAACACATTTTATCGTACCAGTACATTTACTTGGTGATCTGAAAAATGGCTTTTATGTTTTCTGCTCAGTGAATAGAAGTACTTTTATACAGATATGAATCGTTGAGACTATATGCACCTGCTTCTTTAGTCTTCAAGGGGAGCCATGTTACAGATACTACTAATTAGTGGAAATTATGTATAAATCCTCTCCTTCTTGAAGGACTGCTTATGCATTTATGTGTGAGGGGTGGATGGGAGGAGATAGGGTTGAAAAAGGCAAGGAAAGCTACCTATTTACTTTAAAATTTTAAATTACTAAATAAACTTGCATTGCAAAGCCTTCACACAATTTTGTCCCACATATCTACCAGGTATTCTGGTAGATGCAAAATTTCCATGAGTATTTTGGGATAGCCATGTAGAAATCATCCACAGCAATTCTCTTTTATGGAGTACATCTTATGTGTTTTTCTGCCTCCTCCTTTGGATTTTCACACCATACATATTAACTGTGTGTGTGTGTGTGTGTGTATGTGTGTGTGTACACCCTCATTGTTTGATAATTTTAACCTTTGAAATATTGCTTTGTTATTTATGTATTTAAATGTAGTCAATATCTCTCAAACTTCTGTATTAAATATTTGCATCTTTTAGATATATTAAATTTAAAACTAAATATAGTATAATTTATACTATATGAGGTACCATCTGTTATATTCAAGTAAAGACATATTAGAAAGTGGTTGCTGAAGAAAAACAATAATGGAAGCAAAAACATAATTTGTATTTGCTGATAATTAACATATTTCTCTACAATGGGAAAATGCTATCATATTTTCATAGCTAGTAAGCTAGTAAGTCGTTAGATGACAGAAATATGTGCATTATGAAACAATAAAGCATGTATGTGAATGTAAGTACTTGTAAGCAATCATTTAGGAGTGTGCTTGCTGAACTTGTTAGTTTACTTATGATTACAAACCAACCTCAGGGGAACATCTTCACTGAACCTGTGCCAAAAAAGGAGAACATTTTCACTGGGTTTGTCTTTTGCTTCTTAAAATGTTTTCTTTTCTTTCTCTTTACACAGGTTTGATTCACCTCCTACCCTCTTATTTTCTTTGGATGGATTCAGGGCAGAATATTTACACACTTGGGGTGGACTTCTTCCTGTTATTAGCAAACTAAGTGAGTAGCTTCAGAGTGTACTAGTGGAGTGTCATGATTTCAATGTGAAATTCTAGGGAGAAAGTCTTTTTTGGAAAAGTACTGGCAGAACATAATGGTTTAATCAAATTTCTCTATTGTAAAGTAGTTGGACTCGATGATTAGATACCAGTCTTTAATATTGTAATTACCCAGTTGATATTCTTCAAATACTTTTAAGGTAATAGTAATCTTACAATTTTAACCCTTGGGTCTTTTTTTTTTTTTTTTTTTGAGAGTTTTTTTTTTTTTTTTTTTTTTT
>NW_006159583.1:4881050-4902174 GCF_000334495.1 Tupaia belangeri chinensis
GGCTTGTGTGCTTGCAAGAAAGAGAGAGACAGAGAGACAGAAAGCAAGAAATCACCCTCCAGGGGGGATGGCTATCCCTTCTCCTCCATTCTCCTCTCGGGATCTTGGGAATGCATGTACAGGTGCCCAGTGTGAATTTAAGCCACCGGGTCTAGGATTTGAATCATGGTTGACTACATGGGAGTCCAGTGACGTAGCCGTTATGCCAACTGCTGGTCCTGGTTTTGCTTTATATTTTACCCTGAATTTTTATCTGATTATAAATCCCTCCTGGGCTAATTATTTTTACATGATTTACACTGCTGTGGTACGAAAGCTAAATGTCATAACATTATCACATATGTTTAATAATAATGTGCATTTTTTTCTCTTCTAGAAAACTGTGGAACTTATACTGAGAGCATGAGGCCAGTATATCCAACAAAAACTTTTCCCAATCACTACAGTATTGTCACTGTAAGCTCTGCATTTCAACTTTTATATGTTCACATACTTTTCTATGTAATTATAACTTTTTTTAAGAAAATAATTAAGTCTCTGCTCAGAAAAACTTAACTCCTTTTCCAGTCTGTAGCTTAGTGAGGAAACCTAGGTTTTGGTCTTTTTTCAGTCACTTATGAGCCACTTAGGAAGTTATTTTACCTGCTGGATCTCCATTCTCTCATCTGTGTGAAGAACGAACCAAAAACTCCTAAAAATTAGGACCAGCAGATGGTGTAATGGTTACACTACTGGATTTCTGTGTAGTCAACTGTGATTTGAGTCCCAGACCCAGCAGTTGAAAACTCACGCTGGGTGCATGTGTGTGTGTGCGTAAGATGCTTAGAAGAGGATGAAGGAGAAGGGATTATAGTGTGGCCATTTCCCCTGGGAGGGGTAATTTCTTGTTTTCTGTGTTTCTGTCTCTCTGGTGAGAACATGAGCCTTATAACAAGAATATCTCTTAAAATAAAGAAAAAAAAAAAAAAGGAACAAGAACCCTAGAAATGATTTCTTGGTTTCCTCTCAGTTTTAAGATTCTTGAATTTTGTATTCTGTTTTGGTTTTTTACTTTTCCTCATTAGTTTTGGAGCTTTCTTTAATTGAGCCAAAAATCTGTGTCACACTCATGTGTTCTTAACTTGTTTTTCCAATCATCTGGATGATGAGTTTGAACAAGCCACTTTGCCTGACACCACATTGTATTATAGCCCTTATATATTTTTTTAAATAAAAGTTTCCAGATTTAATTTGAATCCAGGAAAAAAGTAGAAATCATTAAGCCTTAGGGGTGAAGCCAGAAAATGAGTATATTAGATAGTATTAAGACAAGCTAGTCCTAGACCCAGCTGAAGAGGAGTTTGTTCTACAGGAGTGCCTTATCCAGGAATACAAAAAGAAAACAGAATATTTTTTCAAAATTTGGGAGACTCTCTATATAAACCTTCATCCATTGCATTCTTTTCTTATTTTCTCCTATTAATAATTTAAACACAAAGCCTATATCAAATCTTGAGTGGTAGGTTTGTTTCTCTGTTTGTTCATTTTTAAATTATAAAATTTTGGGACCAACAGATTGTGTAATGGTTGCATCACTGGACTCCCTCATGGCCAACTGTGGTTTGAGTCCCAGACCTAGAGGCTTGAAACTTACAATGGGTATGTGTGTGTGTGCCTAAAATCCTGAGAGGAGAATGGAGGAGAAGGGATTACAGCATGGCCATCCCTCCTCAGGGTGATTTCTCGCTTTCTGTCTATCTATCTCTCCAGTGAGCACATGCACCCTATAGCAAAAATCTCTCTTAAAAAATTAAATGATAAACTGCTATATTTCAACAAGATAGTAATATGTTCTCCTCAAATTTTATCGAGGTTTTGATCTTTCTATACTCCATTATATCTTGTAACAGTAAATATGAATTCATATCATCTCATTATCAGTAGCATTCATAATATAGTCTCTTTTGATTTTATATTTTACAATTATTTTTATGTAACTTTACCTTTTTTGAATGTTTCTCTATATGTAAAATATATATTCTTTCATTAAGGTAGATAGAGACAAAAATTTTTCAGTAAGAATACACTAAGAAACAACAAATGAAATTGTGTACATCAAGATACCAAAAGTGATTCAACTCTTTAAAAAACATCCTATTGTAGTCAAATGAGTAGTTTGCACAGAACAAGTAATCAATATTATTCATTTGAATAATTATTTCACATTCAAACAGAAAGAAAAGTAATTTGAAGATTTAAAAAAATGTAAAGACAGGATCTCACTATGTCACGATCCTCCTAGCTAAGCCTCCTGAGTTTCAGGGGTTACAGGCACACACCTGATCTTTAGGTTGATTTGTTTTAACAGTACCTATTTTTCTTTCTTCCTTTCTTAACTTTTATAATTCCATATAGCTTCAGTTATCACGTTTTTTATTTTCATGGTTTGATTCTCTATTTGACTGTACATAAACTCATACTTGCATAAAATATGTGTTTTATCTTTTTTAGGGACTTTATCCAGAATCCCATGGCATAATTGACAATAAAATGTATGATCCCAAAATGAATGCTTTCTTTTCACTTAAAAGTAAAGAAAAATTTAATCCTGAATGGTACAAAGGAGAACCAGTGAGTTGTTTGTTTGCTTTAGCTAATGAAATAGTTCACCTGTTATTCTCTCTATTTCAATCAGAGTAAAATAACCAGATTCCCTGGAGCTTTAATATAATATGTTTGTATTTCATTTACTGTTTCTGTGTAGCCATCTTTTCCTAAATGGAGACAAATGTGGATAATCCTAAACAGAACTTGTACGATTGGGGCCAGTGGGTGGCATGGTGGTTAAGGTGTTGAACTCCCAAGGGCCACTGCAATGAGTCCCAGACCTGGTGGCTTGCTTTCCCACTTTGTCTCTCTCTGTCTCTTGCTCTCTGTCTCTCTGGTGAGTGCACATTCCTATAGCAAATTAAAAAAAAATAATAATGGAAAATAAATAATGGAAGATTAATAATTCTTTAAAAAAAAAAAGAAAGATTGGGAACCAGCAGTTAGCGTAATGGCTATGTCGCTGGACTCCCACGTAGTCGACCGCGGTTCGCGTCCCGGACCCGGTGGCTTAAAACTCACACCGGGCGCGTGTGTGTGCATGCCCAAGATCCCGAGAGGAGAATGGAGGAGAAGGGATTGCGGCGTGACCATCCCCTCTGGGGGGTGATTTCTCGCTTTCTGTCTCTATGTCTCGCTCTGTCTGGCGAGCGCACGCGCCCTATAGTGAAAACCTCCCCCCCCCCAAAAAAAAATAGAAAAGAACTCGTGTGATTGCCTAAAATGAGAGTGGTTTATTTCTGTATTGGTTTCGTTGTGCTGAGTCATTTTTCTTTTCTGCTTGTTTCTTCTTTACAGAGTAGTAGCATGTAGCAGTCGTCTAGGGTAATAGTTTTGATCTGCACAAGCTTATTTTATTTGATTTCATTTGTGTGTGCTGGGATGATTCTTGCTGATTGTGACCTAGGCCTATTCTCTTTTTTATTTTTTAAAAATTGCCACAATGAGATCAGCCAATGACATAGTGGTTAAGGCATCTGGACCCTCCTTGGCCAGATGCATGGTTCTAGTGTCTTATCCAGCAGCTTGAGGAACAGTCTGGGTGCATGTGTGTGCACGCCCCAAACCCTGAAAGGAAGGAGAAATGGAGGAGAAGGGATTGCCACATCACCATGCCCCATGGGAGATTCTTTCTCTCTTTTCCTCTCTCTGTCTCTGGCAAGTGTGTGCACCCTCTGACAAGAATTGGGAAAAAGATAAAAAGCCACAGAATTACATAAAGCCTGTTTGGATAATATTAATATTTCTTTAGAAGAAAAATGCATACTATTTAATTTTCAGGTTAGGAATTTACATTTTGCCATGACATAAAAGCTGTATGACTTTAGGCAAATCATTTTTTTCTGTGCCTCAGTATTATAATGTCTACACTTCAGATAATATTGTGAACTACCTCAGAGGGTTATTGCAAAGATTATGTAAGTTAATAGCATAGGACATTTATAGGAATGCTATTTAGTTAATATATACCGAGTGTCCGCACTCTATGACTGAAACTGATTGACTAAAGGATATAGAAACACAGTATATAGATGTAAATACCAGATATAGTGTGTGTGAAAGAGGAGGGTCTGAGGAAGGACATTTAGAAGAAAAGTAGGGAGGCAAAGCATCAGTGGGACAAAGAAATGTGGTATTACCTGTTGAAGATATTTTATAGTTTTATCAACTGTACTAGGGAGAAATGTTCACCTGTGGCAATATTAATTTGGTAAGCTAAATAATGTGATTGAGTGTATAAAAGAAAATGAAATAAAAAAAGGAAAAAATTAAAAAAAGAAATTATACTTAAGAACAAATTAAAAAGGAATGCTATTTAGAACTGTGGTTGGCAGTAATAAGTGCCCACTAAAGGTTAATTACATAAGCAAAGATGACAATGTTAAAGATGTACATTCGTGAAGTTTTCTTTATTAAGTAAAATCGATTAATTAGGTGTTTGGCTGTAAAAGTTTCAGGAGTTGCCAACCGACATAGACATTTTTAAGGTTATTTTCATGTTTCTCTATTTTTGCTGCTGAGGAAATGCCATATTACATGATTATTGAAGTTTAATTGCTGGAGCTTATTGGCCTTAAAAATACTGTAGTGCTGGGACCAGCAGTTAGAGTAATGGCTATGTCACTAGACTCCCATGTAATCAACCACGATTCGAGTCTCGGACCCAGTGGATTAAACTCATGCCAAGCACGTGTGGGTGATTTCTCACTTTCTGTCTCTCTGTCTCTCTCTTTCTGGTGAGAGCATGTGCCCTATAACAAAAACCTCTCCAAAACAAAACACTCTAGTGCTTTAGAGGAAAGAATTAATGTAATATGAGCACATACTTTCCTAAAAGATGAATGTTTGGATGACTTCCTAACATTTCTTTATTATTTTTCCCAGATTTGGCTCACAGCTAAGTATCAATACCTCAAGTCTGGCACCTTTTTTTGGCCAGGATCGGATGTGGAAATTAATGGAGTTCTTCCAGACATCTATAAAATGTATAATGGGTATGTATGTGTAAGTTATTTTCTAGAATCTGTAACATAGGACATCTTTTCTTTCTCTTCTTATCTCATTCTCTCCTTTTCAATGTGCCCTAAGCTCTGGCATTTGAATGATACATTGAGTTAAAAATGGTAACCATCAGAATAAGACTCAATATCAAAGAGTTTTAGAGAGATGGTAAGTAGACAGTAAAACTAGACCAGTGTTTTCTAGAGTTTGTTCAGAGCCACTGATAACATGTGTTCAGATCTTTGGGCAGTAATCAAAATTGAGGAGTTGGTGAAAGCAGAGATCTGAGAGTGGAGGCACTATACATTTTAACTCTAAGAAGAAAAAGAACTGGGAGAAGGAAAAGACGAACGTGTAGAGGACACGGATAGGAATGACTCTATGGCATCTGGAAATATTATTTATAAGAAGATAGTTTTTATTTTCACCTCCACATTTCTTTAATCAATATGCTTCCTAGTGTAAGAAACATTAAAATAATCTCCCTGAGATATTAAAAATGCATATTGTATTGAGAGAAAACAAAAGCTTTTTTGTGGAAGAATGTTTGGCTGAATTTAGCAAGACTACTAAACTAATTTCATTTCATTTTTACTTATGAAACTTCTATCTAAAACTCAATATAGAATAATGTTTTTGGTGAGACAAACAGAAAAAACTCTAAATCTGGGCAAGGAAAATGTACCAATTTTCTTTGGTAAACTTATGGTATCTTGTATCATTATGGCTCACACAGCACAGTGCATGGAAGTGCCTCTTTGTTATCTTATTTGCCATTGATTTCATTCCATGGGTACTAATTGGGATACTGTATGCTATGCATGGGACATTCAAAGATTAGTAATAGGGCAGCAAGTGACGTGGTGATTAAGGTGCTAGATTCCCACATGGCCTACTGCAGTAAAAGCCGGATCTGGTGGCTGAAAAATCGTGACAAATAAATAGATAAATAAATGAATAAAATTTTTTTAAAAAAAGATTAGTAATATACAGTCTCTAGCTTTTGAAAGTCTAGTAGAGAACACAACCAACTGTACTTGAGGTTGGGCAGGCACTCTGTTGGAGATGTGGAAACCAAACCTTGTGCCCAGAGGAAGGCATAGTTAATTCTCCTGAGGAGATGTTGCCTGGAAAGCTGTCATGTGCTCATCAGCTGCTTCCTTGATTATACTGAGTCACCAGTGAGTGAGTTCCTTATGAGGTACCCTTTGTAGAAAGTATTAACAAGTGGGCTATTCATGCAGTCTACAATGACTGTTCTCAGGTACACAAATAATCCTTGAGTAAAGGATGGGATACAACTTTTATTTGTGTAAAACATAACTTTTGCTCTTTGATTAGAAAAGCCAATTAACATTTTAAAATAAAACTCTTACATAAGGGAGTCTTCACAAAGCTTATGAGAATGCATATTGTCAAAAAAGCTATTAATAAATTTCAAAATCATTTTCCACCAAAATGAACTTTCATTCCATTTTCCCATGGACTTTTTAAGATATGCTATGACTGCACAGGGACCAGCATTTAGCATAATGGCTATGTCGCTGGACTCCCACGTAGTCAACCTCGGTCTGCGTCCTGGACCCGGTGGCTTAAAACTCACGCCGGGCGTGTGTGCGTGTGTGCCCAAGATCCCGAGAGGAGAATGGAGGAGAAGGGATTGCGGCGTGGCCATCCCCCCTGGGGGATGATTTCTCACTTTCTATCTCTCTGTCTCTCTCTGTCTGTCTGGCAAGCGCACGCATCCTATGGCAAAAACCTCTCCAAAAAAAGAAAAAATAATAAAAGATATGCTATGACTGCAAACAATGTATGCATTGTATTGTCTTCGTGCATTTTAATGCTGCTTTCAATTAAAATATTTATGTTAAACCCAAAAACTTGCCACAAATGTGTTTTATTTTGTTTATCTTTAATTTTAGTTCAGTGCCATTTGAAGAAAGAATTTTAGCTGTTCTTCAGTGGTTGCAACTTCCTAAAGATGAAAGGTATGTAGGCAATCAGTTTCTTTCTTTTTCCTTTTATTTATTTATTTGTAAGTACTCCTTTGAGGTATAGAAATTACATACTATTTTAAAATAAACTATAAGAAAAGTTTGCTACCAAGTTTATTTTTTATCCAAATAAACTCTTTAGTGAGTTATTGCAGTCACATTTTGAAGAATTCTAAACCCATAAATTATTTCTCAACAAGTTTAGCCATGTTACCTCAGCGTTGTAGAATTTCTAATCACTATCGACTGTTGAAATATTCTTTCCCTTCTGTTTTTCAATGTGTTCGTAAAATATTACATTTTGATACTGTTTGATTTAGACCACACTTTTACACTCTGTATTTAGAAGAACCCGATTCTTCAGGTCATTCGTTTGGGCCAGTCAGCAGTGAAGTAAGTATACTTTCATCAGCAATTATTCTATTGAACTTAGTTGTCTAACTGAACCTTGCTTTGAAGCAGGTTTCTGGACCATTCTATAAGATTCTGTAAATTCTGGAAGGAGTGAGGATTATGCACAATTTTATTAAAGCAAGGGATTCATTTAAACAAAATAAGAATTGGGGGAATTATTTTGCTTACATTTTCTACTAAATTGTAGAAACTTCGTGCTAAATTGAACTGATACTGATTTAAATTTTGTATTTTTTAACTCCAAAGGCTTTTTTCTCTTCATATTTCCCTACCTTGTCCTAAAAACTATGTACTTTTTAAGAATTTTGCAAATAGATTAGACTCCAAATTTCTATGCAAATGTAGGATAATAAGTCGAATAGCTGAATCAGCATGGTATAAACTCTCCTTCTTAGACTATGTCTTTGGCCACCTGAGACTGCTTAAAACAGTGCTCAGGCACCAAAGGGTGGGAGATGTAATCAAAAGAACAGAGATCTTTAAATGATCATTCTTTGTTAAATGGTTACTAGGAAACTAGAGATAGGAAAACAGCTCACGGATTAACACTTTCAAGTTACATCTTATTTGACTTGACATCCTTTCAGACACTTAGCCAGCTCCTGTCTATGTTTGTCATCTTTATAATCTTAAAACAATAAATATTGCTTCAGTTTCTATGTGGCCATATCATTTTTGGATCTTTGTACACAGGATGGTAGCTTTATGTAGAATTAGTCATTAGTATGGAACGCATTACATGCGATTGCTTCCCTTCCTTAGGTCATCAAAGCCTTGCAGAGGGTTGACAACATGGTTGGCATGCTGATGGATGGTCTGAAAGAGCTTAACTTGCATAGATGCCTGAACCTCATCCTTATTTCAGATCATGGTAATCTCCATTTGCATCATTTACCCTTTGGGTTAAGATGATGCCCCAAAAAGTTTCTTTATTGACATTTGTTTCATGATTTATTCTAAATGTTATACTTCTTTTTTTTTTTTTTCCCAAACATTGTTTCTTGTGGGCTGGCAGGGTGGTGCAGCAGTAATACAAAGCTCTGTGATGCTTGGCCCACATAGGAAAGTCCCAAGTTAACATCCAGAGGTCTCCCTATGCTTGTGTGTGCCCAATAGCCAGGCGTGTTGAGGCTGCAGGTGGATCACAGGATGAAAAGCCTGTTGGGGCTGTTTCTCTCTCTCTCTCTGCCTCTCTCCCCCTTGCTCTCTCTTTCTCTATTTCACGGAAAGAATGAAATAAAATACTTTTTGGGGACCAGCCAGGTAGCATGGTGGTTAAGGTGGCTGGATCCCTATGGCCAAGTGCATGGTATGAGCCTTGGACCCAGCGGCTTAGAAAATATCCCTAGCACATGCATATGAATGACCAAAATCCCAAGAGGAGAATGAAGAAGGGATTGAGGTGTGGTTATCCCCTTTGGAGGGTGATTTCTCACTTTCCCTTTCTCTCTCTCTCTCCCACTCTCTGTCTCTTTCTGGCAAGCACACACACCTATAGCAATAACTAAAAAAAAAAGTCTTTTTTAAATTACTTAATTTTATGTATTATCATTAGTTTTAAATTTGGTACATAGCATATATGCTCACCAGAGAGAGACACAGAGAGAGAGCAACAGAAAGGAAGAAAGCAAGCCACCAGGTCTGGGACTTGAACCATGGTCTGCCATGTAGGAGTCCAGAGCCTTAACCACCACACCACCTGTTGGTCCCATCTTTTT
Organism: Tupaia belangeri chinensis; assembly: GCF_000334495.1. Lineage (NCBI taxonomy): Eukaryota > Metazoa > Chordata > Mammalia > Scandentia > Tupaiidae > Tupaia > Tupaia belangeri. The sequence goes on from NW_006159583.1 coordinate 4,890,265, forward strand.
AAAAAATATATATACTTTCTTGGGGAAAGTCCTTAGGAAAAAAAATCACATTAAATATAAAATACAAGTGAAACAAGAGCCTGTCTATCTAGCTCAAATAAGTGCCACAGGCCTTTCCTATATAAAAAGATAGGTACATCATGGTTAAAGCATACCTAACCTATGTTTTCTTTTTCTTTTTTAAGAAAGAGATCTTTGCTATAGGTTGCACGTGCTCTCCAGAGAGACAGAGAAAAACAGAGAGAGAAAATAAGAAATCACACCCCCAGGGGGAAGGCCACACTGAAATCCCTTCTTCTCTATTATCCTCCTGGGATTTGAGGCACACATGCACATGTACCTGGTGTGAGTTTTAAGTGTCTGGGTCTAGGATTTGAACCATGATTGACCATGTGTTAGTCCAGAGCCTTAACCACCATGCACCCTGCTGGCCCCTAACCTACCTTTTTAATTACTCAAATTCCTATAACCACAATGTACTTAATTTCTGATTTGGGGAAGTTATATGCCAGGAACTTGTATAGTTAAAATTTTTTTTCAACATTAATTTTTGGTTATTCCATTCAATAATCTTATATTTAGTTAAAAGGGATTTTGTTTTTCCTATTCAATTTTCTTTAGCATGATCAATCTGACTCCAGAGGGAGTAATTTTAATTTTGATAATATTTTAATTTCACTTTTACATACTGTGATCTTCATACATGTTTGTGTGCAAATTTGGGATTATAGAAGTGTGTACTTAGAAGAAAGTAGAAGTAGATTCTTTATTGTTGTTGTTTATTTATTTATTTCATGATAGCAAGACAAAAAAATGAGATAGAAAGGCACTCTTAATGGGGTCTTTACACCAAAATCCACCTCCAGCCTCTGCCAGTCTGGCCCACAGGTGTTGTGCGTGCCTAGGATGCACAAAGAGGGTCTGGGAGGCAAACTCAAGACTCTCCCACACAGGCCCAGCGTTATAGAGTGCTATGTTACTGTTATACCACTATCCAACCCGTTTTTGTTTGCTTCAGAAGTAATTACGTGAACCTGTTTTAAAAGAGTACTAAGAAATTATATGCTAAAGAAGCTCCAGTCTGGAATGAGACTGAGTTATATTCTTCCAGTTGATAGCCTTGGTGACTTTGGGCAAATGACTGGGCTTTCATATTTAGTCTAAAAGTCTGTTAAGACATTCCTTTTTACTAACGTAATGTGATTGTAATACATAAATAGGAAGAAGCATTAAACTGATTTGGGGTGAAGGAATCGGAAAAGGTTTGAAAAAAGTGAAGTAGCTAATATAGCTGAAATTCTATCTTACCTATTAGATGCTTAACCAATATGAGTACTGAACCCATGTTTACTGAATGAAGTTCTAGAAGTAAAACAAATTCTATTTGACATAGTATAATTTTTATTAAAATTGCAACATGTTCTGGAATTTTGTTTTTCTCCTAGGCATGGAACAAGGCAGTTGTAAGAAATACATACATCTAAATAAATATTTGGGGGATGTTAAAAATATTAAAGTGGTCTATGGACCTGCAGCTCGATTGAGACCCTCTGATGTCCCAGATAAATACTATTCATGTAAGTATATTTCTGTAACTTTGAATATGGTTCCATTAAGAATTTCCTGATCAAGATTAAATCCCCTGTGCAGATCTTTTGAACTCATGTGGATTTTATGGGACTAGATGTGAGGACACAAGACTACCTACCTCTTATTTGTTATTCATAGGCTAAGCATGTTACTTAGTGAGCTTAGTTCAATGTTATGTTGTAATGTGTGTTAATTTGTATTAGGGTCAAGAGTGTACTGAAATAAAGTTTCAAGGGAAAAATCAACTAGATTTATTCTGGTTTAATTAATTAATGACACCTTTTGAAAATAACTTTAGAGAATATTAATCTGTTATGAGGAGGAATTCTGGTAGCGATGATTAATTCTATAAGTGGTTGATTCCTGTCCTCATTTGTTACTTTCTTAAACTATTCCATAAAAAAAAAAATGAGTGTATCATTTAGACAGAGAAGAAGAAATTTTAAATTCTTGCTTAGAATTGACCACATGTGATACACAAACTGCCAACAAATGTGGAATGTTCTTTTTCCAAGTGAAGCCTATTTCATAATTATTCCCACCTCCCTCTTTTTTTTTTTTTTTTGGAGAGGTTTTTGCTACAGGGTGCATGCACTCGCTAGAAAGACAGAGAGACAGAAAGCGAGAAATCACCCCCCAGGAGGGATGGCCATACTGCAATCCCTTCTCTTCCATCTCCTCTTGGGGTCTTGGTCATGCTTGCACATGCACACGAGCCCAGCGTGAGTTTAAGCTGCCGGGTCTGGGACTTAAACCGCGGTCGATCACATGGGAGTCCAGCGATATACCATTACTTCAACTGCTGGTCTCCCACCTCTTCTTGATTGCCTCTTTTGACAACTTTTAGATAAGTAGGGTGAATTTTCTTTATCTTTTTGTTATAATTAACTTTGAAATGGAAAGAAAAAAAGACTTTACCAACAGTTATCAGAATTGGGTTAGGCATAGACTCTGGGTGAGATACGTTTCAAAAGATACTGTTAATGAAATGATGAGACCAGCAGTTGGCATAATGGCCATGTCGCTGGACTCCCATATAGACCACCGCAGTTTGAGTCCCAGACCTGGTGGCTTAAACTCACGCTGGGCGCGTGTGCATGCATGCCTAAAATCCTGAGAGGAGAAAGAAGGAGAAGGGATTGTGGCATGGCCATGCCCTGTGGGGAGGTGATTTCTCGCTTTCTGTCTCTCTGTCTCTCTCTGTCTTTCTGGCAAGTGCATGCACCCTATAGCAAAAACCTCTCCAAAAAAAAAGTTAATGAAATGAAATAGATTTCACTGTAGTAAAATAATTATGCAAATGTATTAACACAGTGGCGCAAAGTACAGGTTCCTTATGTACACTGACAGGTTTTAATTAGTATCTTGGGGGTCTGAGAAAACTAAGCTTTAGCCATGCCCTTACCCAAACTAGGTCCTCACATTTTCCAAATTATAGCAAAAATCATGTCAATTTATCTACACACATACATGAAATACAGATATAATATATATTCTTTGGATAATTTCCCCAAACTTAAATAAAGTCTGACTAAAATAATTTTTCTTTTAAAAATCAACTGTTTATTTTATTTTATTTGACTTGGAATGTGTGCATTCAGCAGAGAGAGACAGAGAGAGAGGGAAAGTGAGAAATCACACCCAAAAGGTATTGGCCACACTGCAACCCCTTCTGTTCTCACGGGATTTTTGAGCTTGCATGCACATATACCTGGCTGCCATGTCTGGGATTCAGACCGCAGAGCTGGCTATTTGGGATCCAGTGCCTTAACCAGTATGCTACCTGCTGGCCCTGATTGTTTAAAAATTTAAAAATTGTAATTCCTGATTTGCATGTAAGTGTACATGATTGTGGAGCACGGCATGGTTTTTAAAAATATCCATACAGTGTGTAATAATGAAACCAAGGATATACACTTAATCGCCATCATCTACATTAGACATTAGGTGTATATTCAAAATTCCTTCTGCTGTTTTTTGGGAAGTATATATTAAATGATTGTGGTGCTTCTTACTCGTCTGTGGTATACTGTTCCATAACTTAGTCCACTTGTTTACACATGCTCTTTTGTTTGTTAACCAATTTCTCCCAAACCCACCCCGATGTAGCTTCTACTGTCTGTCATTACTCTCTCTGCCTTTATGCTGCCGTTGAGTCCTTTAGCTTCTACTGATGAGTGAGCCACGTGTTATTTTGACAGTTATGGATTTGTAACAAAAGGTCGCTGTGTAAATCCACTCCCTCTCTTCTGAGTTATTCTGTACCCCATCTTATTTGGGAATTCTGGGATTATCACTGAATCGTGAAGTATATAAAGTAAAAAGTAAGAGTTTTCCATCCTGAGTCTCCTATGCACAACTCAACCTTTCCCTAGAGACAACTGTTAAGTTTGGAATGTTTTTCCAGACATTTGCTATGCATATATAGAATACATGAATTTTTATTTCTTCACAAGAGCAGCACACTAGATTAGAGGGATTTATGGAGAGGTATTTGGAGTGGAAGGATGGAAAGAAGGTCAGATGAAAAAGTGGATGAGTATTTGGGTGGATGGGCTGATGCACAGTCAGAAGTATAAATGGGCAGATAATAAATAGATCTTCTGTAACTTGCATTTTTGCTGAACAGTGTGACACAATTTCATGAGTGTCATACCATGGACATAGGATGTTCTCATTCCTTTCAGTGACTAATATGTAATGGCTTGAATGGGCTGCCTGAAGCCTGTTTTCATATTTCAATAAGGGTTTAAGTCTGATATCCTCTGTTTTTGTGTTGTCATTATTTTTCATTATAACATAACATCAACTATTATTATTTTTTCCCTTTCTAGTTAATTATGAAGCTCTTGCCAGAAATCTTTCTGTGAGTATCTTTATTTTTCTACTATCTATTATTAGTTGTGTATAATAACATATTTAGAGAAAAAGTTTAATATTCATTTTTGGAATTATAAGATCAGAATTTTTGAGTATCTGGGCCAATATGTTTTAAAGATCTTTAAGGGTAGGTTTCAGTAATCTAGGTTTAAATGTTTTTAAGTCTCTATTTTATAGCAAAATTTATGACTGTATAACAACTGGAAATAATGGAGAAAATCTATAACTGTACTACCATAAAAACATACGTATTATATTTCTTTTCAATCGTTTTTATCCCTATTTTTTAAATAAGTTTTTGTTCCAGTGCTGAGTTATCCATACCATATTTTGTGCTTATATTTCAAGTTGTGATGAAAACATTTTTTCCAGATATTTTTGCCATAGGGCATGCGCACTCACCAGAGAGACAGAGACAGAAAGTGAGAAATCAACCCTGGGGGAATAGCCACATGGCAATCCTTTTTTTTTTTTTTTTTGGGAGAGGTTTTTTTTTTGCTATTGGGCACGTGCGCTCGCCAGACAGACAGAGAGAGACATAGAGACAGAAAGCGAGAAATCACCCCCCAGGGGGGATGGTCATGCCGCAATCCCTTCTCCTCCATTCTCCTCTCGGGATCTTGGGCACGCACGCACACGTGCCCGGCGTGAGTTTTAAGCCACCGGGTCTGGGACACGAACCGCTGTCGACTACGTGGGAGTTCAGTGACATAGCCATTACGCTAACTGCTGGTTTCCACATGGCAATCCTTTAAGGATTTTGGGCACACGTGCACACCCACCCAGTGTATTTTAAGCTGCTGGTTTTGGGACTCGAACTGCAGTTGGCCATGTGAGAGAACAACACCTTAACTACTGCTGGCCACTTGTGATAAAAATTCTTACAGTTGTAGTTACAAGAGTGTATGAATATAGGATCATCTGTAATAACTCGAATATAATCTAGTGACACAGTGTAAGAGTCCTAGGGCTTCTGTGTAGTAATAATTATGATTACCTATGAAGATTTTGACTAGCTTATAATAGTCACCTTGTATGACATCTAGGTAGTAAGAACTCTTAGTTATTTTTCTATCTGTGATGTGACTTATTGGGCAGGCTGGTAAAATATTTGTGAGAAAAAAATATATATAAGGAGTTACAAAACAATTTTAAGAGATATTTACATTTTAAGTTATATGAAAATAACAGTTTTTCTTTGCCTTTTGCCATTTCAGTGCCGAGAACCAAACCAGCACTTCAAACCTTACCTGAAGCAGTTTTTACCTAAGCGTTTGCATTTTGCCAAAAGTGACAGGATTGAGCCTTTGACATTCTATTTGGACTCCGAATGGCAGCTCGCACTGTAAGTTCTGCTGGTCTCTCGAGTAAACCTAGCCTGAGCTATTAGTGGTACCAGGGAACCACTGGGACTTGTACAAACATGGTCCTCTTCACTATGACCCAGGATTTCTCAAGCTCAGTGTAATAGACAATTGGAGTTGGGTCATTTTTATTTTGGGTACTCTCTCATACGTTGTAAGGCATTTGATAGGATCCTGATTTCTACCTACCAGGTGAAATTAGCACCATTTCTCTTGTTGTGACAACCACAAATGTGTTCAGACAGTCCCCTGAGGAGGAGGGATCACTTCTGGCTAAGACCTGCTGCTCGGGCCCACTTACGTATACGGTTTATTTCCTGTAACTTATATGTATATGTTATAATGTGCTATTGGGTTTCTTCTACATATTCCAGTTATGTCTGTTAATATCTTCAAAGTCCAGCAAACAATTGAAAAAGCCACTGAATAATAATGTGCAACTATATTTATTATATGACAGATTTTTAAAATTCTCCTTATAATAATCCATGAATAAACATCTGTTTATAGGTGTGTTTACCAAGTCATTGGGTCATCAGAAAAGTCATGATACATTTTTGCATAGAAAACCATAGAAAAATATGGCATGATTTTTTCTGACGACCCAATATTTGCACAGTTAATTCTGGTAAAGTCTCAAAACTTGACCGTTGCCTCTTTTGTGATCACCTTTATGTGTGAGGTATGTACTTCTGTGTAAGGTTTCATTCTCACTTTCCAGAAGGAGAGGACAGCCAAGAAGCTGGGCATATTAATTTCCCCAACAAATAAAACCTAAGCTGTGGGCCACAACTCAGTCAACAGAATGATACTGTCTTTATTTTTATTAGGGAGCTGTGCTTTAAGTGTTTAGAAGGAAGAATAGGAAAAAAGGGACAGTCCTTGCTCTCCTAAAATGAACTGTTGGGTCGTCAGAAAAGTCATGATGTGTTTTTCTATGCAAAGATGTGTCATGACTTTTTCAACAAGCCAATAATATTTTTTGCATGTTTATTTTTATGTTTATTTCTTTTTTTATAAATAATTTTTTCCAATTTATTTATTTGCATTCATTCACTGTACATCATTACAGCATACAAAATGAGATTTTCCATCCAGAGTATACTGTTTATTGTCTCAATCAAGCACATCAACAAACATGTTATTGTCAGCAAATGATCTTCCATTTCTGGTTTTCTGTATGTTTTGCTTTTTTTTTTGTCCCCCATCCTTGATTCCATATCTCTTACCCTCTGCCATCTCCCACTCTCCTCCCTCACTGTCTCTGGTATCTATGTTTGCTTTCTATACTGTTTTCCCCCCACATTTTATTGAATCACCAAAGACCCTAATCAATCCAAATACCCTCCTAGCAAACACAGGTGACACACACATTTCCATGAACACGAGTCTAACTTTATGCATCCTATAAAGTAGCACCTAGCTGGGGCTACATATCCTACTGCAGTCATTGAATAGATATATTTTTTTTCCTGAAACTTTTTTTTTGTAGCTCAATTTACATTCCTTCCCTAAGCATCATCACAGCACACAAAATGTGATCTACCATCCAGTACACACTGCATAGTGACTCAATCATGCACATTACAAAAAATTTTCCATTTCTAGTTCCTAGAATTATTTCCACCCCTCTTTCTGACCCTCTATCCCTTCCCACCCTCCTATTTATTTGGGCTGTATCACTGAACTCTGTGAATAACCAACATGAGATATTGAAACCAAGAGAAGATACTTGTCTAAAGTCATAGTTGGTTAATAGCATGATGATGGTTCGAGACCACTTCTGTCTCGATACTAGTGGTTTTTTTTTGTCTGTGGTATTGCTTACAATATTGTTGATTTGTCTATGAAATAAAAGCTACAAGTGGCCCCTTACTGCTTTTCAAAGCCAGGTTTCTTTTTTTTTTAACCTTAATGTTGGTTTAGCAAAATAGTTATTTATCCTTTATTAATGTAAATAATGTCATGATTATCCATTTTGTTTTTGCTATATTATTAATTTATATATGTCAATAATAGGAATCCTTCAGAAAGGAAACATTGTGGAAGTGGATTTCATGGCTCTGACAATCTATTTCCTAATATGCAGGTAAGTAAACCTACTATACTTAAAAAAATAAATTAAATCTGGGGAAAAAATTGATATATGAATTTTCTTACATAAACACGAATTGTGATTATATGTCTTGAATGAGAATCAATGAAACGTATACTTATATAGAACTGTTTAGCCATTAAAAATTTTGTTGAAATTGTATGTTTATGCTTCATAAACACAAGACTGATAACATACCTCCTATTAAATTTATAAAAGTTACTTTGCATGTATTTATGCTCTATTAGGATTATTGCTCCACAGTAAATGAAAGCCAGTGATTTAGTAGATGAAATGCTATTATACTTATGTTTTGAAAGGAGATAATATCTTACATTTACTATGCCCCCCTTTTTTTTTTAAATTTTTTTTTTTTGGAGATATTTTCACTGTAGGGCGCGTGCGCTCGCCAGACAGACAGAGAGAGACATAGAGACAGAAAGCGAGAAATCACCCCCCAGGGGGGATGGTCACGCCGCAATCCCTCCTCCTCCATTCTCCTCTCGGGATCTTGGGCATGCACGCACACGCACCCGGCGTGAGTTTTAAGCCACCGGGTCCGGGACACGAACCGCGGTCGACTACATGGGAGTCCAGCAACATAGCCATTACGCTAACTGCTGGTTCCCTGCCCTTTTTTTTGTAAATTCTGGTTTTTTTTAAAGAATTATTTTATTTAATTTTACTTATTCATTTCTTTATTTTAATTTGACCAGACACACACACACACACACACACACACAGAGAGAGAGAGAGAGAAAGTGAGAAAGCAAGCCATCAGGCTTGAGACTCTAACCACGGTCGGCTATGTGGGAGTGTTCAACACCTTAAGTACCATGCCACCTGCTGGTCCCCTATAAATAATATTTTTAAAAATTATCTTTTGGTGGACCAGCAGTTAGCATAATGACTATATCACTGGACTCCCATGTAGTTGACCGTGGTTTGAGTCCCAGACCCGCTGACCCGCCAGGTGCATGTGCGTGTGTGCCCAAGATCCCGAGAAGAAAATGGAGGAGAAGAGATTGTGGCATGGCCATCCCCCTGGGAGATAATTTCTCACTTCTGTCTCTCTGTCTTTCTCTATCTTTCTGGCAAGCATATGCACCCTTTAGCAAAAACTTCTCAAAAAAAAAGAAGAATATTATTTATCGGGAACAGCAGATGGCATAGTAGTTATGTTGTTGGACTCCCACATGGCCAACTGTAGTTTGAGTCCCAGACCTGGCGACTTCAAAATCACACTGGGCACATGCGTGTGAATGCCCAAGATCCCAGGAGGAGAATGGAGAAGGGATTGTGGCATGGCCATACACCCTAGGAGGTGATTTCTGACTTTCCCTTTCACAGTATCTATCTCTCTCTCTAGTGAGTACATAAGACAAAAACCTCTTAAAATTTTATTTTATTTTATTTATTATTATTATTTTTTAATTTTGCTGTAGGGCCCTGCACTCACCAGAAAGACAGAAAGAGAGAGGGAAAAGTGAGAAAGCAAGCTGCCAGGTCTGGGGATTGAACCACTGCTGGCCAGCTTAACCACCATGCTCCCTACTAGCCTGAGCACTTTAAACTTTTAAATACAGTATACTCAGAGTAATAACCTAGTTTGATTGCTACAGCATTGAATGAAGTAGGAAAAGTTATGTTTATGTTCCCTTTCAGAGATGAAAAAGGATTTTATCATCTATTCTGTTCTGACGGTCAAGTAAAGAATTATGGTAACACAAAGAATTAGCTAAATGTCTTAGATTATATGTGTAAAAAGGATCAAAGCAATTCCCGAGAGGAGAATGGAGGAGAAGGGATTGCGGTGTGGCCATTCCCCCTGCGGGGTGATTTCTCACTTTCTGTCTCTCAGTCTCTCTCTGTCTGTCTGGTGAGCATACGCGCCCTATAGCAAAAACTTCTCCCTCCCCCCCCCAAAAAAAAAGGATCAAAGCAATAAAGCACTGTCTCACAGAGTCTATTGGGTATGGTAGTTTTGGCCTTAACGTTTTTCTATGTACAACGTGGATAGTATAATTTGTGACCAACTATATATTGAATACGTAACTGAAACGCACTGATGCACCGTTTCTGGCTGATCTAGGCCCTCTTCATTGGCTACGGACCTGGATTCAAGCATGGCATTGAGGTTGACACCTTTGACAATATTGAAGTCTATAACTTAATGTGTGGTAAGTGTGAGCGGGCGGCTTCCTTCTTTCTTTAAAGCAGGTTTCATTGGGGGCACCTTCAAAGAGATGACAGTGAAGCAAGAAAGACCCTTGCATTTTACCTGTCTTCTTCCTGACTCAGAGTCACTAAAAAAATGTGCTGGCTACCCCATTTTATTGCTTCCTGGCTTGTTCCACTAGGATGCACAGTGGTAAAGCGCAACTCATGCAGCCAGGGGTGTCTGTTCATCCTCAGTGCTAGTGCTTTGCAAGCCATCGGTTTAATTCTATGACTCTTGGATCAGTGCAGTAGTGAGAGCCTGAGGAAAGAACCCGGGGCAGTGAAAGGCTGGTGAAACAGGGGCAGCCTCTGGAGTAACAGTGATTGGATGGCAAGGACAAGGTTGTAGAAATAAACAATTCGAGTTCCAGACATGGCAACTTTAAAAATGCATCAGTGTATGTGCGCATATGCCCTATGTTGTGAAAGGAAGGAGAGATGGAGAAGGGATTGTAGTGTGACCATGCCTCATGGGAGGTGCTTTCTCACTTTCTGTCTCTCTCTCTCTCTCTCCCTGTCTCTCTCTGGTCAGCACATGCACCCTCTGGCAAAACTAAAAAATAGATAAAGCAAGAACAAAAAATAACAGTTACATATACTCTAAAACTCAACAGAGTTTTATAGTTTATTTTGAGTTAAAGAGTGAAGGACTTGGGGTCCAATGGTGGCACAGCACTGATGCAATGCTCTGTGAGGGAGGTTCTACGTTTGCATCCAGAGGCCTCCCTGAACCTACCAGATGCATGTATGCCCATGATCCAGGACTAGCCAAAGCTGGGGGTGGATTACAGCATGGGGATCATATTGGTGGTCCCTGTCTCTCTTTCTCTGACTTTCTGTCTCTCCCACTCTTGGAGGAGAGAAATAAATAAGCTTTAAAAAAGAGTAAAGAACTCATATATATTTGAGTAAAAGAAATGATAGTGCAAGTCTACATGATTTGTTTTTTTTCAAAGTTTCTAAGTAACTCTTTACTCTTCTTGAAATGATGCAGATTTACTGAATTTGACACCAGCTCCTAATAACGGAACTCACGGAAGTCTTAATCACCTTCTAAAGAATCCTGTTTATACCCCAGTACATCCCAAAGAAATGCAGCCCCTGACACAGTGTCCCTTCAAAAGAACCCTCAAAGATTACCTTGGCTGCTCATGTAACCCCTCAGTAAGTATCAGCAAGAGCTTTACCCTTGTCTGTGTGATTTGATAGCACCCTTTGTATAGCATGCACTAGACAAATAATCATCAAATTAAAATGTATGTGTAGCTATAAAAATTATTTATTTATTTAGGTTTCTGTTATAGGGTGTTTGTTCTCACCAGAGAGAGAGAGAGAGAAATCACCCCACAAAACGGATGGTCATTCCACAGTCCCATCTCCTCCATTCTCCTCTTGGGATCTTAGTTAGGCATGCACACACATGCACCTGGAAAAAACTTCAAGCCACCATGTCCAGGACTTGAACCGTGCAGTTGGCCATATGGACTCAAGTGCCTTAACCTCCCTACCATTCTCTGGCTCAACATAGATTTATTTTTAATTCTAGGGGCACATGTAGCTCTTCTGTTACTTCTTGTTCCTCTTCCTAGTCTTTGCGTTTTCAGGTCTGTTTATCCCTCGGCGCTGTGACTTGACCTGTTGAATGCAGGTGGAGGGAAGTCTAGTTGAGTCCTGGAGCATCCTGAACCATGTGCTGTCTTCGCAGTGAGATCATGAGCACATACTAAACCGGTGTTCTTTCTCTGAAATACAGCTCACACT
>NW_006159583.1:4902191-4911161 GCF_000334495.1 Tupaia belangeri chinensis
TAGGGAAAAAAATAACATTCTGGGTATGAAATGGGTATATGAGACTAAAGTGGGTATGTAGGACTCCTGTCTTAATAGGAGCTGTAAGTAATTATCTTAGTAGTTGTTAGAAGACAAAAAAACCCAAGTTATGAACAAAATTGGTGGCCTTCATAAAGATAGCACTTTATGGAATAGTTTATGCTTCCTATTTGTTTTTAGACTCGATTTACCTTGTAGAAAGACACTGAGAGGAGAGATAAAAACTACAAAGCCATTGGGCCAGCAGGTGGCAGAGTATAAGGTGCTGGGCTCCCACATGACCAACCATGGTTCAAGTCCTGGATCTACTGGCTTGATAATTTCACTAGGCACGTGTGTGTCAAAAATTCCAGGAGAAAAATAGAGAAGGGATTGTGGTGTGGCCATCCCCGAGGGGGAGTGATTTCTCACTTTTCCTTTCTCTGTCTCTTTCTGTCTGTCTCTGGAAAGCACATGCAACCCATGGCAAATCCCCCCCCCCACCCCAAGGGGAAGAAAAAAAACCACCAAACTATAAAGCAACAGATATATCCTTAGTTTTCAATTACTAGTGCTTTGCTTAGCTAATAATTTTGTCTTTTTGTAACTATCATTTCTCTCCTTTTATTCTCATCAAAAACTTTTTTCATTTATAAATGTTGTACATTTTTGTTCTATATTGGACTCATTAAGCTATAGAAGTTGTATGTTAAAAAATTAAAAGCAGTTTTCTAAACTCTTTTAGATTTTGCCAATTGGAGATTTTCAGACACAGTTCAATCTAACCACAGATGAAGGTAAGGCATGTTTGGTACTCTAAAGCAGGGGTTGTGGAGACAGTCTTTTTTATTCAACAGGATAAGCCACAGGAAATTGGTTTAGGAGCATTATTTGAGAAAACTAGTAAAATAAAAGATGTAATAGAGGACTACTTGGTGAAATAGATTTCTTTGCTGGGCAGACTTGACTGTTGGTTATAAGGAAAGAAGAGATATTTTATGAAGGAAATAGATTATAATGTGTTTCGTACAAATGGAATCACTCTTTAGGAATATGATGGAGGGTATTTTCTTAGAATTATTTGTTGTTATTATTATTTTTTTTAATTTGCTATAGGTCATGTGCACTCACAAGAGAGAGAGAGAAAGTGAGAAAGCAAGCCACCATGTCTGAGACTCAAACCACAGTCAGCCATGTGGGAGTTCAGTGCCTTAACCACCATGCCACCGGCTGGCCTCAATGGATGTGTTTTGAAATTCTTAAGAATTTTTTTAAGAGAAATTTTTGCTACAGGGCATTTGCTACAGGTGCACTTGCCAGAAAGATAGAGACAGACAGAAAGTGAAAAATCACCCCCTGGGAGCATGGCCACACTGCAGTCCCTTCTCCACTCTCCTCTTGGGATTTTGGGCATGCATGCACACTTGCCTGATGTGAGTTTTAAGCTGCCAGGCTCAGGACTTGAATCATCGTTGACCACGTGGGAGTCAAGTAACGTAATCATTATGCCATCTGTGGTCCCAAAGTTTTGAAGATTTTTGTAGGGTTATGATAGAGCCTCAGATTTCCATTTGAAATACTTGTTAAATTAATGGGTAAATACAGTGTAGTATACTGGGGTCAGGCAATGGAGCAGTGGTAATACAACTGTACCCACATGGGAAAGGCCCTGGGTTCACATACTGGGACCTTCCTGAGCAGGCTGGGCACATGTGCCTGTGGTTCTAGCCAACTTAGACTGGGGGTGGATCACAGCCTTCACACATGAAGATCCTACTTAGGGTGGTCCTCTTAAGAAATAAACTTTTTAAAAAAGGGTAATATCGTACCTATACACAATGGAATTCTGTATAGTCATTCAAAATGGACAAAGTCCTATTATTTGTGGCAGTGGGGAAGAGCCTGAAGGACATTATGTTGTGTGAAATAAACCAGCACAGAAAGATAAATACCACATGGCCTCACTCATAGGCGGAAGCTAGAAAACTGATCTCAGAGAACTGGAGAGTAGAAGAGTGGTTACTAGGGGCTGGTAAGCATAGCAGGTGGAGTGGAGGTTAGAAGGGGTTAACAGATAAGTATTACAGTTATTTAAAAGGAATAAGTTCTAGTTTTCTGTATCACAGTAGTTACAGACTATGATTGTTAAACTATATTGTCTATTTCAAAATTGCTGGAAGAAAATATTGTGAATGTTCCCAAAACAAATGATGAATGTTTGCAGGGATGGATATGCTAACTACCTTGATTTGATTTGATCATTAGACATTGTATACATGCATCAAAAAGTCACATTATACTCCATAAATGTATACGATTATTATGTGTCAATTAAAGCAATAACAAAATACCTGCTAAATTCCTATCTCATACAGTTCTTTATTGTCAGAGATTATCAGTTGATTGATTTATTTCATTTGTAAGTTTTGAATGAGCATCAGGAATATGTAGAGAAACCCAGCCACAGTAACAAAGGCAGTAGGTGCCAGTTTGCAATGCTGGAAACCACGTGGAAGGCCCGAGGCTTGGGTTCTGGATCAACCTAAGCACTGTAGGCACACACACCTCAGATCCTGGCTGGCTGGAAGATTGGGAGAGGGGAGGATTGCAGAATGATGAGATCCTGCCTGTCAAGGGAGCTTGTCTCTCTCTCTCTCTAACATACATACAGCAAAGAAAGGAATTAAATAAGCTTAAAAATTTATGAACAACTGATAGAATTTTTCAGTTATGTTTGAATCTTCAAAGTCACATTTTTTTTTTTTTTAATTTTTGGCATGGGGTAAGTGCTTTTACCAGAGAAAGACAGTGAGAAATCATCTCCAAGTGGGGATGGCCATGCTGCAATCCCTTCTCCTCTACTCTCCTCTCGGGATTTTGAGCATGCATGTACACACAACCTGGCGTGATTTTCAAGCCACCAGGTCTAGGACTCAAACCACAGTCAGCCATGTGGGAGTCTAGCACCTTAATCGCCACACTGCCCACTGGCCTTAGTTTGTGATCTTTAAGTTACTCAGTTCACACTTTTTCCCTGCTGGACTAAATTTTGCATTAACCCTGTCCTGGACCTGTCCATGTAAAATCTCTACTATGAAGGTCAGAATTAGAGAAATTTTTGATATTCCCAAGATGGCAAAGTATCACAGTGAAAGATGACACTCAGAATTGGGTAGGTCTGAGTTTAATATGAGCTTGGGAACTATGTAAGTCCATAAAAGTATTCCCTATAAGCTGCTGTTTCTTCATCAGTAAAATGGGTATATAACCCTAATTTGTAGGGAGATGTGCAAATCGATTAGAGGATGTATAAAAAGAACTCCAAAAGTATGTGACACTTGGGAAAAGGATAATAAACTGCATCCACCAGAGGTCTTCAGGAAACCCATGAAAAAACTACTCATGCATTTTGAAATTTTTTGCACCAAAATAAAGTTGTGCTTCAATTTCATTTTCCATGAACTTTTTTAAGCTTCCTTATGCATGGTTACTGTTTCATTCAGTTTAGTCTTATGATTCCAGTTCTGATTTTTCTTTTCGTTTTCTAAATGTGCGTATCATCCAGAAAACCTACAAGGGATTGTTCCGAAGAATAAGTAGTTTAAGTAATGCTAAAGAATTTTTGGAAGTGGAAGTCCTGATTGATTGGAATTTCTAACAGTTTCCTGTTGTGTCCTCTTGTGATATACTGATATATCATTGATCTTTCAGTGTATTTATAGACAAGAATAATAGTAATCCCCACTTGTTTCATATTTATGGTTCTGCTCTATGCAAATCTTTTTTTTATAGTTAAGAATACGTTTTCAATATGATTAAGTAGAGGAAAGGGTTAGATGCGTTTATGGTTGTGTATTATCAGATAGTGCATACTAACGACATTTATTGGTGGTTTCATTTTTCCCTCTGCAACCCAAGAGAAGGTGATTAAACGTGAAACTTTACCCTATGGAAGGCCCAGAGTTCTGCAGAAGAAACATTCCGTCTGTCTTCTTTATCAGCACCAGTTTGTGAGTGGATACAGTCGTGACATCCACATGCCACTCTGGACGTCCTACACTGTCGACAGAAATGCAAGTATTTGTCACCCCGGAGGCTCTGTGTGGCTGTTTTGCATCGTCATTAAGCAAAATGCTGAAAGCATAATTTCTCACTGTTCATCTTGGTTCTAGAATCGTTCCCAAGTTAGAGAAACTCAGAAGGAAGAGTCGGAAATGTTCGGTTCTGGTCCTCACCACTAACTGGCTATGTGACTTTGAGACTCAGAGGCTAGTTCTGTGAAATGAGGGATGTGCAGGAAAGGATTCTCTTGTTCTCTGTTTTTCCTGTTTAATATTTTGTGGTTCTGTTTTATCATTTCATGAAATCAGTTTTACAATCAGTCACGATAATGTATTTTTAAAAACCCATACACCCTCTTTGGGAAGACCCAGCCCACACTAGGGAGAGGCCAGAATCTTGCCCACTGTGAAGACAAGAAAAATTAAGCTCTGAAAGAGTGAGGACAAATGTCCCAATACAACCAGCATTCCTCCTACTCCCAGTCACCTTGTGTCCTGTGAGGAGTGGAAAGAAAAAGGGTGAAAGACTTACTCCTTAAAAGAGAGAAGTGAGGGAACCAGCAGTTGGCGTAATGGCTATGTCGCTGGACTCCCACGTAGTCAACCGCGGTTCGCGTCCTGGACCCAGTGGCTTTTGATATTCCCAAGATGGCAAAGTATCACAGTGAAAGATGACACTCAGAATTGGGTAGGTCTGAGTTTAATATGAGCTTGGGAACTATGTAAGTCCATAAAAGTATTCCCTATAAGCTGCTGTTTCTTCATCAGTAAAATGGGTATATAACCCTAATTTGTAGGGAGATGTGCAAATCGATTAGAGGATGTATAAAAAGAACTCCAAAAGTATGTGACACTTGGGAAAAGGATAATAAACTGCATCCACCAGAGGTCTTCAGGAAACCCATGAAAAAACTACTCATGCATTTTGAAATTTTTTGCACCAAAATAAAGTTGTGCTTCAATTTCATTTTCCATGAACTTTTTTAAGCTTCCTTATGCATGGTTACTGTTTCATTCAGTTTAGTCTTATGATTCCAGTTCTGATTTTTCTTTTCGTTTTCTAAATGTGCGTATCATCCAGAAAACCTACAAGGGATTGTTCCGAAGAATAAGTAGTTTAAGTAATGCTAAAGAATTTTTGGAAGTGGAAGTCCTGATTGATTGGAATTTCTAACAGTTTCCTGTTGTGTCCTCTTGTGATATACTGATATATCATTGATCTTTCAGTGTATTTATAGACAAGAATAATAGTAATCCCCACTTGTTTCATATTTATGGTTCTGCTCTATGCAAATCTTTTTTTTATAGTTAAGAATACGTTTTCAATATGATTAAGTAGAGGAAAGGGTTAGATGCGTTTATGGTTGTGTATTATCAGATAGTGCATACTAACGACATTTATTGGTGGTTTCATTTTTCCCTCTGCAACCCAAGAGAAGGTGATTAAACGTGAAACTTTACCCTATGGAAGGCCCAGAGTTCTGCAGAAGAAACATTCCGTCTGTCTTCTTTATCAGCACCAGTTTGTGAGTGGATACAGTCGGGACATCCACATGCCACCCTGGACGTCCCACACTGTCGACAGAAATGCAAGTATTTGTCACCCCGGAGGCTCTGTGTGGCTGTTTTGCATCGTCATTAAGCAAAATGCTGAAAGCATAATTTCTCACTGTTCATCTTGGTTCTAGAATCGTTCCCAAGTTAGAGAAACTCAGAAGGAAGAGTCGGAAATGTTCGGTTCTGGTCCTCACCACTAACTGGCTATGTGACTTTGAGACTCAGAGGCTAGTTCTGTGAAATGAGGGATGTGCAGGAAAGGATTCTCTTGTTCTCTGTTTTTCCTGTTTAATATTTTGTGGTTCTGTTTTATCATTTCATGAAATCAGTTTTACAATCAGTCACGATAATGTATTTTTAAAAACCCATACACCCTCTTTGGGAAGACCCAGCCCACACTAGGGAGAGGCCAGAATCTTGCCCACTGTGAAGACAAGAAAAATTAAGCTCTGAAAGAGTGAGGACAAATGTCCCAATACAACCAGCATTCCTCCTACTCCCAGTCACCTTGTGTCCTGTGAGGAGTGGAAAGAAAAAGGGTGAAAGACTTACTCCTTAAAAGAGAGAAGTGAGGGAACCAGCAGTTGGCGTAATGGCTATGTCGCTGGACTCCCACGTAGTCAACCGCGGTTCGCGTCCTGGACCCAGTGGCTTAGAACTCACGCCGGGCGCGTGTGTGTGCGTGCCCAAGATCCCGGGAGGAGAATGGAGGAGAAGGGATTGCGACGTGACCATCCCCCCTGGGGGGTGATTTCTCGCTTTCTGTCTCTGTCTCTCTCTGTCTGTCTGGCGAGCACACATGCCCTATAGTGAAAACCTCTCAAAAAAAAAAAAAAAAAAGAGAGAAGTGAGAGGAGATGAAATATAGCTCTTACATGGAATTGAAGTTTTCAATGAAACTGACCAGATTTTCAGAAACTGAACATGACTTGCATGCTATATAACACCTTTAAGGGATAAAAGGGGGGATTTGAACAAGCTTTATTGAGGGTAGCAGTTGGATTAAAAAATAAAATTATCACTGAGATCCCTAAACAAAAAGATAGGAATATATGTGTGTACATGTAATATCTGTGTTTAAAATGTACATTATATACATGCATATCACATCTTTAGAACTTTTTTTATTTTTGAAGACTGCCTTCAAACACTTTAGATTTTTTTTAAAATTTGGCCACTGTTTCATAGGCATGCATCCTATTTAGTATTGTTTAATACCTTAAACATGGTGTTCTTTGATCCTGCTTGAATTTTCCATTTTCTTATAGAATTAAAGTTGCACGAATTTACAGTCATGACTACTCCTAAGGTTTTTACCTCGCTATTCAGTTGCTTTCCTTCCATCCCCCAACAACTTTTGCCTGTGTAGTTGAATATGGAAAGTGGAATCACTTCTGTAAAAATCAGCATTTTACTATATAAAATTGTGTACATAAAAACATTATAAACAAAACTATACAGCAGACTAGGAAATTATTTGCACAATATGACAAATAATTAATTTTTTTCTTTCTTTTAAAAATTTATCACCACAGGGCACATGTACCCATCAGAGAAAGAAAGAATAGAAAAGAAGAATCACCTTCCAGCAGGGTGGATGTGGTCATGCCACGATTCTTTTCCTCCTCTCCTCCATCTCATCAGGATTTCAGGCACACACACACATGTGCCTGGCATGTTTTCTAAACTGCCAGGTCCAGCATTTGAACCCCAGGCAGCCATGTGGGATCCAGCTCCCTTTGCACATAGCTTAACCACTCTGCTACTGTGCTGGCCCTCATGAATATTTCTGGTGTTATAAAGTTTTGCATTTCAGTTAGAAAAGATTAAAACCTCATCAAAAAAAATGGTGACAATGTAGACAACTGAAGCGCCATAATTTCATGATGTAGTTCTCCTTTAACTTGGTGGATAGCAAGTGCCTTCTCTGTGCCCGACACCTCATGATCCTTGCATTTTGTTCTTCAGGACAGTTTTTCTGCAGTGGACTTTTCCAACTGTCTCTATCAGGACCTTCGAATTTCGCTTAGTCCTGTCCATAAGTGTTCATTTTATAAAAATAACACTAGGCTGAGTTACGGCTTCCTGTCCCCACCACGTAAGTTTCTCCTTCCCCTGCCACTTCCCTCTTGTTCCTTTTTCTTATTCTCTTCTCTCTTCCTTTTCTTTGTCTTTCTTATTTATAAATGTAGTAAACCTTAGAGAGCAATGTAGAGGGCCTTGTTTATTTCTTGGTGAAAATTGTGAATTAGAATAATAGCTCTTAGGGAAAAAATTCCTAATACATCTAAAATTTGAATTTCATAAAACGTTTTATTTTTGTTTGGTAGGCAGGATTTAGTGCAGCTACCGCAGGTAGCTTTTTTATTGACATTTCTCTTCATTAGAATCCAAGACAATAGAAGTGAAGTTGGGAGGATGCTTCAGGGTGAGGAAGCTGATACAACTTTGCTGTTGAAAAAGAAAATGTGTTAAAAAAAATTGGAAAAGGAAGAGACTTAAGTGTATACATTTTTTGACTGATAGAAAGCTTGTAGGAAATGGCTTCTTTGAGGCTAAGTGTTCTATTTTTTGAAGTGGCAAAGTTGTATGTTAGTGAGAAGACATTTGGGGACCAACCTTATAAAGCAAAATTTTGAAGCCTCCAGGTGCTCAAAAACCCTCCACATCAGTCCAGTCCTGAGTGTCTGAAGTCAGAACTTGGCGGCTGCATTACAAAAATAGACCATGTCCAAGACTCAGATTCATACAAAGAGGCCTTGTACGCATTTCAAGGCAGACATCCTGTCAGGTTTTCTCTGGAGAGTAGGTGGTGTTCCAAAGCCAGATAGTCTCTTGTTTCTTTACAGTCTGAAAAAGTTTAAGGAAAGAAGATTATCCACACAATGTGTTTTAGTTGAAGTAAGGCCAATAAAGTTGGAGTATGTTTAATTTAACACTCTTCTTATTAAAGCTTCAGTGTATTTGGTAAATTCATTTTGAAAGAGAAAAGGTTTGAGTATTTTTTTAAAGCATTGACCAAACGTGTTTTCCCTTGACCCATTACCTAGGAAAGTTTTACAAGTTTAAGATGATAGTTTCTTAAAATGCTCCCTCCTACCTTGAGAAATGATGAATATAATTTCTAATGTTATTTGAGAAGAATAAAAGAGTTGTATTTTTTTTCTTTGTAGAACTAAATATAGATTCAAATCAAATAAATTCTGAAGCTTTGCTGACTACCAACATAGTTCCAATGTACCAGAGTTTTCAAGGTAAAAACAAAACAAAACAAAAAACCTCTCTCTCTCTCTCTCTTTCTCTCTCTCTCTCTCTCTCTCTCTCTCTCTCTATATATATATATATATATATA
>NW_006159583.1:4911868-4968339 GCF_000334495.1 Tupaia belangeri chinensis
AGAGAAAGCACCCTCCAGAAGGGATGACCATGCCACAGTCCCTTCTTCTCTATCCTCCTCTCAGGATTTTGGGCATGCATTCACATGTGCCTGGCATGTTGTTCCTGCTGCTGGGTCTGGGAATTGAACTGTACAGCTGGCCATATGGGACCAGTTGCTCTAACCACCACACCACTAGCTAGTCTGAATGCTATTACAATTTATAATTTTAGTACTCATAGATACAAATTATATGTAATAGAATTTATGATCTAAATGAAATGACTAAAGAGCAAATGCATTCTTAAAGGATTTTTTTAACTTTGAGGATACTAGTACATGCACAAAATTCTACAAATACTGGAATTATGATATAATCCAATATGTATTCTGCTTTGTATTTAAATGGTTATAAACATTATTGGCAAAAAAGTATATAATGTTCTTCCTAAAATTGTCTGGCTAATACAATCTGCTAACCCGCTTCTATTGACTTTCAGTCTGTTTCCTTTGACTATTTGTAAGTTCTGGGTAATTGTTTTTGTTTTTAAAATGAATAGAGTGTATGTCATTATTACCTATTGCAGCATTTGACTCAGAAATTAATATTCATTGATACGTAAACTGATATATAGCACAGTAAAATATAGAGCATATGAAGAGTTTTTTTACTCTAATGTAATCTAAACTAATTAGGAATATTTCAGAGGAACTATTACAATATTAAAACCAAATCAGAGTAGTATAAGCTTGTTCATATTTGTGATGCTATGATTAGTGATAATGCACAATCAAAGCTCATGATCATGTGCTTGTTAGCCTTTCCAAAGGCCAAAGCAGGACAATGGATTTTTAACTTAACATTAAGCCTGAAGCCAACCTTGACTTTAGCCCTAATTCTTTCAGTGCTACTTTTGAATCATGGTGTTAATTTATTTCACATGACAGCCCAGAACCTGTTCTTTTAAAATTATACAGTCTTCCTTCTTGTTTCAGTTATATGGCGCTACTTTCATGAGACCCTCCTGCAGAGGTATGCAGAAGAAAGAAATGGCATTAACGTCGTCAGTGGGCCTGTGTTTGACTCTGATTATGATGGATGTTATGATTCCTCAGAGACCCTGAAGCAGTAAGAACATATTTCACTATTTTTTTTTTTCTAATTTGCCATAAGGTGCGTGCATTTGCAGGAGAGAGACAGAGAGAGAGAAGCGGAAGTGAGAACGCAACCCCCAGGGCGCATGGCCATGCTGCAAGCCTCTGGCCTCTTTTCTCTTCCTGGGACTCTGAGCATGTACACACACACATCCTGCTTGTTTCTTAAGCTGCTGGGTCCAGGACTTGAACTGCACATTTGACCTTGTGGGATCCAGATGCTTAAACCACCATGCCACCCACTGATCCTGTGTCTCAGTTTTATCAAAAGTAGCTATCAAGTGGCATTGCCATTGAGTTGAGTCAGCAGAACCTTCCTTCTCTGGTACTGTTTTTTTAGCAGTCGTAATCAAGTACGTGCACATGCATGAGAGAGAGAGAGAGAGAGAGAGAGAGAGAGAGAGAGAGAGAGAGAGAGAGAAGTATCTTCCACAGGGTCTGGGCATTCCATGGTCCTCTCCAATCAGTCCTTTAGCCTGTGGAAGCTTGGGCACTCAGATGTGTGCCCAGCATGTTTGAGGCTAACCAGGCTGCGGATGTTAACTGCAGCTGCCATGTGGGATCCTGCTTCTCTCCAGGAGCACATCAGCAGTGTGCCACAGGGCCAGTTTTCCTCTCTGGTACTATTATTTATGTTCATGTACGTGACCTTTCTGACTGTGCTGGAAGCCTCTTGAAATATCTGATTACTTTCGATGTTTTACTTAGCGTTCAGTAAAATGCACTTTAGGGAAAAGCCTGTGTTTCTCTCCCATTCAGTTCAGCTCAGTATTCTTGAGTTCAGTTTACATGCTGACTTGTGTTTAAGGTCTCTGCATGGCTGATAGTCAAGATGCTATCTTAGTTTCTATAGTTGCTATGCTGTCACTCAGCAGATGGAGAACTATGCCGTGTGGTTATAGATAGGCTGGGAGCCTTGGATGAACAACACAGCTGCTACCCAGCTATGGCTTGAGAGGAGTGGTGGTGAGACCACCATGAGGAAAGCTTCAGTGGTGGGGTTTTTATGTAAGGGGAGGGGAAAAGCATTTTAGAAACTGGTTGATCTTTATTAAACTAAACATATTTTTGGAAGCAATGCTGCTGTTAAGGCTATAAGAAAAACACTAAAGACTTCTGTGATTCATCCCATCTCTGAGAACTTTTCTACTATCCTAGGCTGATTTAGGGGTGATTGGGCATGTGCACATATGCTTGAGCACATCAGTTTGTGAAAACTGCAATCTTTTACTATATCCCTTGAGACATAAAGGTCTCCTGTAGCTGCCTCAGAGGCCACGGGGTAGCATGGGAAAAGAAGAAAACTCCAAATGCTCTCCACTTAGCTCCCATCAAAGCTTTCTGTTTAATATGGTTTATGTAATAGGATTTCACATAGGATTTTTTTAAGGTAAGGGTTTTTATTTTTTTTATTTTTTTTTTGTTATAGAGCATGTGCACTTGCCAGAGAGAGAGAGAAAGTGACAAGTAACTCCCTACGGGGTAGCATGGGAAAAGAAGAAAACTCCAAATGCTCTCCACTTAGCTCCCATCAAAGCTTTCTGTTTAATATGGTTTATGTAATAGGATTTCACATAGGATTTTTTTAAGGTAAGGGTTTTTATTTTTTTTATTTTTTTTTTGTTATAGAGCATGTGCACTTGCCAGAGAGAGAGAGAAAGTGACAAGTGACTCCCTACCCCCTCCAGGGAGAATGACCATGCCACAATCCCTTCTCCTCCATTCTCTTCTTGGGATTTTGGGCATGCACGCACGTGCATGCATGCGACTCAAACTGCAGTTGGTCATGTGGGCGTCTAATGGCTTAACCACTGTGAAACCTGCTGGCCTCTTACATGAAATCTTATTTGAAAACCATAATCCCACTACATTAACTTTTAGAAGATGCTAAAGAAATAAAAGAACCCTCACATCTTTAAAACCCAAAGAAAAAGGATCATTACAATGAGGGAATGGTGTTACTCAGGATATCTTTGATAATATGTATTGAGATTAAAACATAAAGTTATTGTGTGAGGCAAAAAAAAAAAAAGTTAAAACAAAGGAGAAGTTACAAGTCATTCCTAAAGGTCCTAAAGGTACTGAAATAAAAATATCCATAACCAATTTTCTATCCACTATTTGTCCAAAACTGCAATCAGATTAAAAAAGACTTATCAATAATACTTTAGGATCTTGGTTGTAGGCGTTCAGAAATGGTATTTTCTTTTCTTTAGTGTCTAAATTTCAATGTCTTTGGGTAAAACTAAAAAATATCTGAATTTTAGCAAACTGAATAGAAAATGAAAATTACGTGGATTATGTTTATTATCTAATTATTACTCTCAATTTGTCAGAAAATGTTGAAGCATTATGATTGCCTATTTCTTATATTTATTTGGCTGAGTTTGATTTTTAGATACATTACATCAAAAATATGCCACGCTGGGCCAGCAGGTGGCATGGTGGTTAAGGCGCTGGAATTCCCACATGGCTGACCACAGTTCAAGTCGTGGACCTGGCGGCTTGCTTTCTCACTGTCTTTCTCTCTCTCTCTCTCTCTGTGTGTGTCTTTCTTTGTCAAAACTCATGTAAAAATATCATAAATTAATTAACAAATAAGTAATTCTTTAAAAGAAGAAATATGCTTTACTGAAACATTCATTAAGAGCAAGATATGTTTTTCTTAACGTGAATATTTACATATGTCACAGAAACATCAGAGTCATCCGAAATCAAGAAATTCTAATTCCAACTCACTTCTTCATTGTGTTAACAAGTTGTAAAAACACATCCCAGACTCCATTGCAGTGTGAAAACTTGGACACTTCAGCTTTCATTTTGCCCCATAGGACTGATAATAGTGAGAGCTGTGTGGTAAGTGGCCTTTGTTAATGCACCTTACCTATCAAAATTCAACATATGTGTATTTGTGTGTGTGTGTCTTATGTCCAGTGGGAGAAAATTCAGTTCTTGAATTTATACAGAATTTGTAATTACAGGATGGTTCTAAATGTGATATTCTAAGATAACGTATCTTGGGAGAAGACTACCTCTCTCTGTTTAAAGACACCAAAATTCAGATCAAAATCAAACTTCATATGGCTTAGCCCCTAAATTCTACTTTCACTTGAATAGGAATTTTCCCATTTTAAAACTAGCCTTTTGAGTTCCAAAAATGTCAGCACCACTGTAAATGGTTCTTAAAGATGTTGTTAAACATTTCAAATTATTTTTGTATTTATCACTTTGTTATAAAAATCTTATCCTTTCCTATTCTGTTGTCATTCCAGTGTTTTATATTATTTTCTTAGAATTTAAAAAAATCTAAATCATAGATTTGAACATCAAGACTGCATACAATTTTTGCAGTTTTTAAAATTTTTTCCATATGGTGAGAAAAAAATTTTCTTCTGAAGTATTTCCCACTTTGCCCTGCTCTTTTTTTTAAAATTATCATTCTTATTTTTGGGGGGAGGGGGATTTTTGCTATAGGGCATGTGTGCTCACCAGAGAGACAGAAAGTGAGAAGTCAGACCCCAGGAAGAGAGGATGGCCACATCACAACCCTTTGTCCTCCATTCTCCTCAGGGTTTTGGGCACACACACACACGTGCCTGGCATGAGTTTCAAGCCTCCAGGTCCAAAACTCGAACCACGGTCAGCCATATGGAAGTCCAGTGCCTTAACCTCTATGCCACTTGCTGGCCTTTGTTGTTCTTTATTGAAGTTGCACATGGCAAGTCGAAGATGGCAAAAGATTTGCCTTTCAGACCAGTGCCAGTGAAAGGGTGGTGGGTACCTGGAGTTCTGCAGTCAGAAGGATCTTAAGGCCCAGTCTGAGGGTAACGTGAGGTGCTACATTCACTCATTCACTCGGTCAGCACTTCTTTGATCTCAGCACTTGTTCCTTTAGTAAATACTTGAAGCCAGGTGTTCTGTATACCAGGGATAGTAGTGAATAAAACAGTGTTCTCTGGTTTTGCCATGTCAAATCTAGTAGCCTTTCTATGTACCCTCATTAAAATTAACAAGTACATATCTCTCTTTAGTTGTTTGTATGATAAACTTTTAGAATTATGTGACAGTTTCTCATAGAACACATTTCTTTCTTTCTTCTTTTTTTTTTTTTTTTTTTTTTAAGAGAGATTTTTGCTAGAGGACATGTGCACTTGTCGGAGAGACAGAAAGTGAGAAATCACTCCCTGGGGGAATGGCCACACCGCAGTCCCTTCTCCTCCCTTCTCCTCTCAGGATCTTGGGCATGCTAAGCCACAAGGTCCGGGACTCAAACCACAGTCAACTACATGGGAGTCCAGCAATGTAACCATTATGCCATCTGCTGGTCCCACGTAGAACACATTTCTAATTAAGTTATTTTTTTCCCTTATTCTTCAGAACTTATTACAGAATAAAAGAACTTTAATATTTGGACTTTTTAATAAAGTTTATTTATTATATGTGTGGAGGGCATACAAAGAGAGATAGTCACCTCCCAAAAGGGTCCTCACACCACTATCAACCCCTTCTAAACTAGCCTGGATTACCAATGTGTGTGTGTATCTAGTATGCAGGTGGAGGCCTCAGGCCATGAACCTGGGACCTTCCCATGTGTGTTCAGCATTCCAGAGCATTGCATTACTACCTGACCTGTGAACTTTAACTAACTGGATGCTTAATGGGCATCTAACTCTGCTAAGAGGTCACTGTTGTGGATACTGTTTGATACATTCCCTTCTTTGTTACTTTCTTTTCCTTGAGAGATTATGTTGTTATTAAAAGTATCAGTTAAGAGTTGTTCTCTGTAGCAAACGACAGTTAAGTCCATTTTGGTGACCTAAGCAAGTAAAAGTTTCTCATGTAACAGGAAGTCCCATGGACACTGTTGGCTACATTCATTCCTTATTACTTTCTTTTCCTTGAGAGATTAAGTTGTTATTAAATGTATCAGTTAGAGTTGGCTCTGTAGCAAACATCTCATCCATTAGTGAGTAAGCAAGTAAAGGTTTCTCACTAGCAGAAGTCTAATGGTACAGTCGGGATGGTGCTTTGGGTCAACAGCATCATTAGTGACCCAGATCTTTTCTATTTTTCTGCTCCACCATTTTTAGCCTGTGGCTTTGACCCACAGCCATCTTAGCTAAAGATGGTTTTTGCTTCTCTAGATAAGTCTCAATTTTATGCTCCTCTATCCCAACCTGTTCCCCCTACCCCCAAAAAAGAAGGTAGCCACAGGCTTGAACTTACATTTTATTGACGAAAATGATATTAAGTCCCATGAGTTGAGGGTTAGGTTCCTTTTCCAACTCTACCATTGGTAAAACCTACCAGTGTTGTACCACTATCTTAAATGAAATCATTTAATCAAATTTTATATGGCAGTATATATAGAAGATGTAAAATATGAGACTTGGGGACCAACAGTTGGCATAATGGCTATGTCACTGGACTCCCATGTAGTTGACCGCGGTTTGAGTCCCAGACCTGGTGGCTTAAACTCAAGCTGGGTGCGTTTGCGTGCATGCCCAAGATCCTGAGAGGAGAATCGAGGAGAGGGGATTGTGGCGTGACCATCTCCCCCGGGGGGGTGGTGGTGACTGTTTGCTTTCTACCTCTCTGTCTCTCTCTGTCTTTTTGGCAAGCACACGTGCCCTATAGCAAAATCCTCTCCCAAAAAAATAAATAAATAAATAAAAAGGAAAAAACAAAAATAAAATATGAGACTTAAACCAGTGAAAGGATTATTTTCAGGTATATCACATGTTTTTTTAAAAAAGATGTTTTTCCTTAGGGCACGTGCACTTGCCAGAGAGAGGTAAAGTGAGAAATTACCTCCCAAGAGGGACAGCTATGCCACAATCCCTTCTCCTCCATTCTCCTCTTGGGATTTGGGGCATTCTTCTTTCAGGATTTTGGGAATACACGTGCACATGTCCAGTGTGATTTTTAAGCCACCAGGTTTGGGACTCAGACTGTGGTCAGCCATCTGAGTCTAGCACCTTGACCACCATCCCAACCACTGGTCCCCATATCACACATTTGTAATGATCCCTTTTGTTTACTCTCTGAATTAGTTGGGTATAGACTTCAGAGAACATATGCCCATGTGTACTGTTTTCTGTTCCTGTGGATGTTAAATAGGTGGCAGATATCTTACTGGTCAGGTCGTCCCCTCAGTCAGGGCTTCTGCCCTGAGAGCCAGAGTAAGGCTTGCTACGGGGAGGGAGACAGAGCACAGGGTAATGGGAGCCTGGAGGCAATTGGGAAAATGGAAGTAAAAAGTCTGTATTTATTATTTTCAATTATAGTGCTTCAAGGGTACATAAACTGTAATTGAAGAATGTTTCTAGAGCGTGATCATAGCCCACCAATGAGTAGATACTTTTTTTTTTGAGAGGTTTTTCACTAAAGGCATGTGTGCTCGCCAGACAGACAGAGAGAGACAGAGAGACAGAAAGCGAGATATCGCTCCTCAGAGGGGATGGCCACGCCGCAATCCCTTCTCCTCCATTTTCCTCTCGGGATCGTGGGCACGCACGCACACGCGCCCTGTGTGGGTTTTAAGCCACCGGGTCCGGGACGTGAACTGCGGTCGACTACGTGGGAGTCCAGTGACATAGCCATTACGCTAACTGCTGGTTCCCAGTAGATACTTTTTGTTTTAAAAGTTTTTGCCATAAAGCACATAGGCTTACCAGAGAGACACAGAGAGATAGTGAGAGAGGAGAGTGAGAAATTAACCTCCCCCCCCCCCCCCGAGGGGATGGTCACACCACAATCCTTTCTCCTCCATTATTTTCCTGGGATTTGGGGCACACGTGCACATGGAACCTGGCATGATTTGCAAGCCACCGGGTCCAGTACTCAAACCAGGAGAGATCATGTGGGAGTCCAGCACTTTAACCACATCACTATCTGCTGGCCCCATCCAAGGGATACTTTTTCATCTGACCTTCCCCAATAGCAATTTTCAGAAAAACCTCCGGTAACATACAGATTCACGATTTTCGTCCGTATTACCTGCCCGGCTACCACCTCTGCTTCCATTCGCCAACATTTCTGCCTTTATTCTGAGTTCCTATCATCCAAGACTTTACTCCTCACCAGAAACCCAATTGTGTTTACCACTTCTGCCAGCCCCATGCTTTTTTGCAACGAGGTACATAACTCATTCTCATAAGAACTAGTGTTTGTTTAGTGCATTTGTACATTCCATTATATTTGATCCTTGAAACAAGTACAGGTGTGGGGACCAGCAGTTAGCCTAATGGCTATGTCGCTGGATTCCCATGTAGTTGACCGCGGTTCGTGTCCCGGACCTGGTGGCTTAAAACTCATGCTGGGCGCGTGTGCATGCATGCCCAAGATCCCAAGAGGAGAATGGAGGAGAAGGGACTGCGATGTGGCCATCCCCCCTGGGGGGTGATTTCTTGCTTTCTGTCTCTCTGTCTCTCTCTGGCGAGTGCCACGCACCCTATAGCTAACAAAACCTCTCCAAAAAAAAAAAAAATGTACAGGTGTGGGACTCAAGATTTGAGTGTTGACTAACTTGCCCAGGTTTACCTTGTACAGCAGTAGTAGAACTAGGACTTGAATCGAAGTTTCTTCATGTCAATTCCTGTGTTGTTTCTACCAACTATTAAGACATGGTCTCTATTTTCCAATGTTTTTCTATCCCATACTTGTTGAAGTTTCTTGTACTTGTGTGACACATGACCATCTGTTTTAGGTATACCACCGCCCCACCCCCACCCCCAATTTGATACATCTAGTTAAACAAACATGTGTAATATGTATCAGAGGGTGAGCTACTCAAGAGTGGGGATTACGCCTAGCAACTCTTGTGGCATTTGTCATTTCTGAGCCAACATGTCATAACTGATTAACCTTGGGGGACGAAAGGCTTGTAGGGACAGGAAACAGTATTCTCTAGTGACTGTTCTTTTTTTCCCCGTTCTCATAGCGTGGGAAGCAGGAGTCCTCGTGGGTTGAAGACTTGGTAATGTTCCACAGAGCAAGGATCGCGGACGTTGAACACATCACTGGACTTAGTTTCTATCAAGAAAGAAAAGAGCCAGTTTCGGACATTTTAAAGTTAAAAACACACTTGCCAACTTTTAGCCGAGAAGACTGAGGTTTTTTTGTTTTTGTTTGTTTTTGTTTTTAATTTCCAAAAGCACACCACCAATCACTTGGAGGGAACTTTATCTTTTATACAATCCTCTACCCACACTATTGCATTTTTCGGAAACTTTGAACCAGAGTGAGGACTGGGAATCCTCTGTGATACGGACATCTCAGGGAAACTTGTGGACTCGGTGTGGCAGTGGGAGCGTTCCTGTTGAGTCGTGCACGTATTTGAATGTGTAAGATTTGTATGCATTCGTCAAGTTCTGAGGAATAAAGGCAGACCATACCTAGCACTGCTTTGCTACTTCTCTCAAGGGCAAAGGAGCTGTGAGCATTATCCGGATACCGGATATTCGAATCTTTTTATTGATACTAAACCTTTATGGAGTTGGCAAGCAATAGACCGACTAGTAGGACCAGGATAACCCTTGTTATATTACTACCTTTACAAGAACTTAAAAGTGGTTCTGGGTCCCTTTCAACTTGAAATTTCATTTTTATGTAGTTTAAATATATAGTTTTTTTTTTCTTGAAATTTCATTTTTATGTAGTTTAAATATGTAGTTTTTTAAAAACTATATGTTAAAAAAGTTCATGGAAGCCAATACATTTCTGAGACCCCCTTATTTACCTGTTTTATATATTCCCTCAGAAGCCAAAGTCTTACTACTGTGTTTTTTTTTCCATTGTGATTGGGTTTCTCCAGCGTTAATGGCACTAACTAGTTAAATGTTGAGAGAAGATCTGAGTTGAGTATATCTACCGTTACAGAACTCTACTCTACAAAATAAAATATTCCCATCCTGTTTACTGCTAATTAACATGTTGAAAATATCTTAAAAGGTGGCTCTTTTAGACTGAAGAACTGTCTTATCTTAGTGGGAGTTTTGAGAACTTGTCGTCATGTTCATTTTTCCATGACGTGGTAGGAATGTTTTCCTCCTTGCCCAGGAATGACCCTGCCAGCAGCAGAACCCTTCTGTGCTGTCTGCTCATTCTGAAGTCCCATAGATAAGATTTGAAGGATACATGTCACTAAGCACTTAACATCTTTTGGTGGACAGGACAAATGACACAACGAACCTCATTTTCCTACTGTGTTGATTCTGCCTTTTTGTCTCAACCTGTGAACCTTTAAAACCTATGTTCAATTTTAGGCTACTTGGGTCCAAGTTAGGCATCATATTAGAATGCCAAAGATTTTTATGTCTTTCATATGATAAGAATTCTTGAACAACAGCCAAGGGGCTGGCCACAAAGACCTTAGATAATACAGTTTGCAACACAGAATTATTTAACATAGAATGTGTTATTGGTTTTTGTGTTACTCCATAGTTCCCTAAGGCTCTGTATATATTTTTAAAGTCTGTTTTATCTTTGTTTAGATTGGATAATTTCTATTATTTTATCTAAAAGTTCAGTAATCCTTTTCTCCATCTAATTCATTCTGCTGTGGAGCCCACCCATTGATTTTTATAGTTAAGCTATTATATATTTTTTTTATTTCGAAATTTTCCATTTGGTTTTTCTTTTAAGAATTTTAATCTCTTTGCTGAGACTTTCTATTTTTACATTTGTTTCAAGTGTGTTTGTAATTGTCGAAGCATTTTTATGAATGGTTACTGTAAAAATCCTTATCAGACCATTTCAATACCTGTGTCACTGTGTTTGCATCTGTTGATTGTCCTTTTTTCATTCAAAGAGATTTTCTTACTTCTTGAGATGCTAAATGATTTTTAATGGAAACCTGGATTTTCTAGATATTATGTGATGAGACTGTGGGTCTTAAAACATTCTGCTTTTGCTTACTTTCTCTGATACCACTTTGTCAAGGGAATTGGGGGGGCACTGCTGTGACTCTTCTGTACAACAGGGAGTCACCCGAAGCACACACAGAAGAACTACTCGAGACACAGAGATTTGAGTCAAGACAGAGAGGGAGAGGCCATACCAGGGATATGGCTGCTAAGCCTCTCAAATGCTCCGTATTCATCAGGGCAAAAGAGGAAGGAAAGTTTATTTTAGAGAAAGTTGCTTCTTCAAAGATTAGAAAGTTAAGGGCAAGTTTTGGAACAGGGTCATTTCAATATCGATTAGGGGGGTGTGACTAAATGACGCCAGAGGCTGGACAGCACACCTTGGAATTTGGAGAGCACATTCATCAGATCACACACCCATCGAATGACCTCCTGTCATTTTTGAGCAAGAAGGCAAGAGGTCAGGCATTGTCACCGTTTTCCCTGTCGTCATTCATTCAGAGTTCCTAAGTCCAAGGTGTTCTAGAAGCCTGACATTTCTGCTCTTCCCTTAACACATTGCCTCAGTACTGTCAGGTGCGGCCAGGAGTTCAGATTACCTACTCAGCCTCCATTGACACTTGGGATGAGAGCCATTCCTTGTCACTGCTGGGCAGTGGGCTCTCCATTAGGCATCCGTTGATTGATGTGACCCTATCTGGAATATGCAGGTCACCTTTTTACAGCTCCCTGAGGTCTCCACTGATGCTGTGGGGTAGGGGGACAGACAAGACTTAATCCTCACCAGGAAGGGATGAGAGTCCCAGTTTTCCTGTTTAGCCTTCATGAACACCAGTCTGGCAGGGGAGGTGGCAGAGCTCTCACACCTTGGACAGCTAGGCTCCCTGTTTGACTTTTGCTGGTATGGGTGAGCCGTGGTTCTTCCCATGTTTGATTGCAATAGAACAATCTTTGTTTTCTGTCTTGCTGTGCTACCCCTGTTTGGGTCCTTTGGTTAGAGAGAGAGCAGGGCCAATGCCTCGTGGCTTCCCAGCCTTTGGGCTTAGACTTGAAGGATGAATTAGAGCTCTCCATGTGAACAAGGTAAAGAAGGGTCATTTTCACATCCCTCGGGGCTTATGTTTTTGGCATTTTTCCATTTATAGCTACTTCTGATATTTTCTGTACGTGTCATCATGACCTTAGGATGTAAAACCACTTTGTTTTTTTAAAGGGAATGTCAGAATGCCATCTGCTCTGCTGACTCTAAAGGAAAGAGCACCCTGAGCTGCCTCTACTTAGCTTTCTTTTTTTTTTCCTATTGTATTTATCCAGCATTCTGCTTTTTTGTCTTGTTTTCTTTTCTTTTACTTCTCCCGAATGAGAAGCCTCCTTTTGCGATTTCATCCATTTAAAAGGTCTGACTGACCTCCCCTAATTTGCCTGATAAATCTAGTTGTCTATATATGAAATTGTCTTTATACCACTTTTGCTAATAAAGGCTATTCTCTGCTTTTTAAATGCCAAGTGAGACCTGTGTTTATCTAAGTTTTTCTGCATGCTCGGGTCAGTACTTCTTAAGTGAGGTAAGTAACTTCCATAGGAAAGTGCATGGCCAGTCCGTTTACTCGTGGAAAAACAAAGAATCACGTGGAATTTTGAAATATATCTGAGAATCAGAAAAGAAGATACGTCTTAGGAGGAAGAAAGTGAATGTTCATGTTCCAGCAGAGTAAATTTCCAGGATTGTTAGACCAGCAAATGGGTCCCCTTTCAGGAGAAAAAAACGGTTTTGGAGCAGATACTGCCCCTTCAGGAGAGCTTGTTATTCCCCTGTGATTTTTTTCTGTCCTTAGCTACAATAACTTGCCTTCCTGCTTGCAGGTCTCTGCTTACCTATCACAGGAACTGGCCTTTGAACTTTGAAACTGGATGTAGTGATCAAACACCGTGCTGCAGTCTAGCGTAGGAATTGGGTGCGCAAGTGCTTTCTTAAGCATTAAGTCCAATTTTACCATGGCTACAATCTAAAGACATGTTCCCTCGTGTTTGGCCAGCCTAACTCTTGTAAAAGAGAACAAAAATTTCTCCCTACCTTTAAGCCAATAAATGTGGATCTACAAATAAAACTTATACATAGGGAATCTTGGCTGCTTCCCGATATGGATGTGTGTGTGGGAAGTGGAGGCTGGGAATGGGGGTGGTGCTTCTCCAAGGATCTGATACGGAGTCCAAGGGTCCTTTACCACTAACCAGAGCTGTTTGCTGGAAGGAAAAAAGATCCAAAGTTCAGGTTCGTAGAGTAAACGTTTCCGATCATTGACCCATATCCTTGTTGTAGGTATCTTATTTACATTTAATCATACTTTCAGGAAAAAAAGTAATAGAAATATATGAAAGATCTTCAAAAAAAAGTTCCTAGAAAAATAAAATTAAGGTACAAGTTTATTTTGGTGCAAGAAATATTTTGAAAATCTGTCACAGTTTTTTTTTTCACAATATTCATTTTTCATGACTTGTTTGACAAGTTCTAGGATAAATACCTTTTTAGTATTGAGAGTAGTCTGAAACCAGACAGAAAACCTTCAACTTGTAACTTTTATATTTTCTTTCAATGTGAGATTTTTGTATTTTACCCTCTCTATTATAGGTAAATAGTGGTAGAAAAAACTGAAGATGTTTATTAGAAATAATGTCCATACTAAATAGATGCATGCAATATGTCTTAGTCTCCTAAAAATGGAGGAATCTCTGGGATAGGTATACCAAAATGAAGCAACATAAAAGAAACCACTGTCATCTCACCCAAATCCTGTTGTTTTAAATTTAACTTCATACTTGTCATGATTTTAGATTTAGGGATAGTTTCAGGATTTTCATAAAAATAACTAATACTTTCATTTATGATTTATTTCATTATATATCAGAAATTCAGAACTTGGAATTAGAATATACTTTGGCTTTCACATAGCAGAGCTATAAAACACTCTAATAAATATGCAGAAAATAATATTCTTATAATACCTCCTGATCATTTTACCATCCAGTGTTTAGATATTTTTCATCATCCATATACTTAGAGGCGTAAGTTATACACACATTGTACTAAATGTGGTATAAAGGGAATAGGGCAGTGAGTCTCAGAATAGAAAGTTTATAAGTTACTAAAAACTTGAAAGTATTTTAATTTTTTTAAAAGGTTTTTGCCATGGGGTGCATGCATGTGCTTGCTAGAGAGAGAAAGAGGGACAGAGACAGTGAGGGGGAAAGTGAGCAATCACCCCCTGGGGGATGGCCACACTGCAGTCCCTTCTCCATTCTCCTCCTGGGATCTTGGGCATGCACACACATGTACCAAGTGTGGTTTTCAAGCCAGCAGATCAGAGATTCATACCATGATCGGCTATGTGCAGTCTAGCGATGCAACCACTATATCATCTGCTGGCTCTGACACTTGCGACAATTTTAAACAAGAAAATGTTCTCAGTCCAATTAATGGATCTCATTGTTCAATTTTCACTTTTTTTTTTTTTTAATTACAAAAAGGCGTGTGCACTCACCAGAGAGAGAACATTCCTTAATGGGATATAATCACACCACGGTATTTTTTCTCCCATTTCTCCATCCTATCAGAATTTGGGATATGCACAAATTGATTCTTTTTCTCACCACCATGGCCAGAACGTGAACTGCAGCCCTCCATGTGGGATCTGGCTTCCAGGGAATGCACAGCATTTAATTAATATCTGCACTATGGGACCAGCCCAAATTTTTACAATTTTAGAAATCTCAAATGACACAATTTTAGATTTTTTATTGTAAACTGTCGTATGTCTGAACACAATTTCTCTGTTTTGAGGACAGTGAAAGGCATTGTATTAAGATCAAAACAGGCCAGCAGATGGCGTAGCAGTTACATCACTTGACTCCCATGGTCCATGAAGGAATGGATTTCAAAGCTGTGCTTACTCTGTGCCAGGGTATTAGGCATTAGGGTAAATTGAGCGATAGGAGAGGGGGGGACCAGTAGTTGGCATAACAGCCATGTCACTGGACTCCCATGTAGTCGACCACGGTTCGTGTCCCGGACCATGTGGCTTAAAACTCACGGCCGGCGCGTGTGCATGCATGCCCAGGATCCCGAGAGAACATAGGAGAAGGGATTGCGGCATGGCCATCCCTCCTAGGGAGGTGATTTCTTGCCTTCTGTCTGTCTGGCAAGCGCATGTGCCCTATGGCAAAAACCTCTCAAAAAAAAAAAAAAAAAAGGAGAGAGGGCATTTCACTCACCTGGTTGATCACTTGATCACTTGTCAATATTTCACCTTTCTTTCTTTTTTTTTTAAAGAGAATTATTTTATTTAACTTTATTTGTTTTTTTTTTTTTTTTGGTTTTATTTATATATTTGTTTTTATTTGACCAGAGAGGTACAGAGTGAGAGAATGAGAGAGTGAGAGAGCCAGAAAGCAAGCCACCAGGTCCGGGACTTTAACTGCAGTCGGCCATGTGGGAGTCCAACACCCTTAACCCCCACGCCACCTGCTAGCCCCTCACCTGTATTTCAAGGTAGCCCAGGGCCATGTCCTTGTGACACAGGACATCTGCACCTCTGCAGTGTTGGTCATGTGATCTACGATGGAGATAGCTGCACATGCCCTCAAACCAGTCCTTGTGATGTAGCCACAACACAATTGCAGATAGACAATGCCATTATCCCATACAGTGTGCACAATGTTCTCAGATGGCATTGTGAATGAACTACTAAAAAGAAATAATAATGCACCCTGACATCAGGTGCAAAATCCAAATACTCAGCTCGCTAAAGGCAGTCTTTGTCATTGTGAGAGGGAATCAAGTCACTTCAGAGTGATGTCGTTTTACTGTAGTTGTGGGCATAAGAGGACGGTTAGCTTCCTCTTGGGGCTTCTGGAGACCTGGCGGGTCTTATCCTACAGAGAGCACCGTCACCTCCAGCTTTAAACGGAAGTGGGAAGCCCCAAGGAGCTGCTCCGTCAGCACATCTCCCAGCCTGTGGTCCTCCTTTATCCAACCACGGGGAGACTGTGTCTTCTGGGCTTATTACCAGTTTGTCACCTTGATGAGATCTCTGCATTCTGAGGATGTTTTTTGTTGCTGTTGTTGTTGGCAAGAACTACAAGTCAATATTGTAGAAATTTTCTCAGTGGCTGTCACTCTCATTTGACATTTAGCATATATTTCTTACATTCATAGATTTCTTTTTGTGTATTTATTGTCATGTCTCAAAGTCCTCTGCTACTGAGGACAGAAATCATCCTTGTACCCCCAGTTTCTAGCCTAGTGGAATTACTCAATTCAAAAGTGTCCAGATTAATGAAAAGCAATGGGACAGACCTATCAGAACATCCATTCAGAAAGCTAGAGAGTCGTGGAGTACGGAAGTGCAGCTAGACACAAATCATACAGAAATGAAGTATTCATTGCCTTCTAGATTTTTAACCGGAAGACATGTTCAATGGAATTTTTTAAAAAAAGAATCCATTTATAGATATTTTCCCAGTGTACAAGGCAGAATTTAAAAAATTCATAATTGTTCCCATGACTCCATCCTGTGGAAAGTCTGCTGCCTTGTGATCTGAGGAGGAGGAACGAACTTTTCAGAACTGGACTCTCACATGGAGATCTCTGTAGAAAGCACGGAGTCTTTCTCCAGCAAGGAGCTGCTGTTACAAATGTTCGTTGGCAGAGGGGGAGATGTACGGAAGTGTGTCTCGGTTCTCAGTCACCGACAGCAGCTGATGCCTTCTGTGAAGGAAAGCAAGGGAAGGCAGGAAATAACCTTGGAGCTCTGGAACAAATAGACGATGGCAACTTCCATACACTTTCCCAAGGCGGAGACGGATTTTCCCACCCGGTCCCGTCTGTGAAATTCGGGGCAACAGAATCTAGTATTGGCTAAAGCTGTAGGGAACTAAAAACATGTTAGAAGTAAATGAAATCATTATACCCATGAGAGGTCTGGTGGAAGGCCGATAGTGAAGATAAATTATGAAACTTATATTTTCGGATACCTGATCAATCAGTAATATTGTGGTAACAATGACATCTCTGAAAATACGTCAGTGTGGTAATTACAATCATAGCTGTCACTCACCTGGTGATTATTTTGTTCTAGATATCTGTGATAAATGTTATTTATGTCATCATGACTATTTTTTCCCAACAAGTTTATAAAGTAAAAATACTTATCCTAACCCTAACTAGTGACAAAGCAGGGATTTGAACCTATGTCTTAGAAAAGGTTGGATATTTAAATGTTATGGCATAATATTTTTTTTCTTTATTCATGATAGAACATGGGAATAGGAAAAAAAGAAATGAGCACCTTCCACAGGGTCTGGTCATGCTTCCTCCAGTCCTCCAGCACATGGGGTCCTTAGGCACCCAAGCATATGCCTGGCATGTTCCATATTTGTCTGGGAATGGCATTGTAAGTTGGAGCCTGTGTGAATTGATTAAAGTGGGCTCCCCTGTGGCTGAGTTCTGGTCCATTTCTAAGGAGAAGGAGTGAGACAGACATAGACATGCTAAGCCGTGCCCTCCTTAAACTCCTGCCCTCTGCCGTGTTACCTGCCAGCAAGAAGACCCTCGTTAGATGCAGCCCCTGGAGCCACACCCTCCAAACAAGGAGCTAAATAAACCTCTGTCTTCATAAGTTACTCAGCTTGGTAATTCTGTTATTCATAGCAGGGTGGATTAGAGTAACATATATGTCACACTGCAGTTCCTTTCAAGATTAAAACAGAAAACATGATAAGAACACTTAACATGAGATCTACCCACTGAACCAATGTTATGGGTGCAATATAGTCTGAGTAACTACAGGCATGACGATGTACAGTAGGTCTCTAGCACTTAATCATTTTGTGTAATAAAACATGGCGGAAGTGACAGGACATGCCCTGTGGGTCTTCCCTGCCCTCGTGTGAGGAGAAACAGGCTGGGCTGCTGGGTCCTGAGAGACAATGTGAGAAAGGGGCCAAGGTGACAGCAGGGCTGAAGGCCTCACACTTGCGAATTGAGCCAGCCTAGACCTGCCAGCCCTGGTCGAGCTGCTGGATGGCCACGATCACTCTAGTGACCCCAGAAAGAGCCATGAGAGGGGACACTGAGTGGGCCCAGACAATACACAGAATTGTGACAAATGGGACATGTCGTGTACAGCCAGCATAAGACAACAGGTTTCCA
The DNA here is from genome assembly GCF_000334495.1 of Tupaia belangeri chinensis. NCBI lineage: Eukaryota > Metazoa > Chordata > Mammalia > Scandentia > Tupaiidae > Tupaia > Tupaia belangeri. The sequence goes on from NW_006159583.1 coordinate 4,930,076, forward strand.
AAGTAGACAGAAAAGTAAAGAAGTAAAAATACAAAACTTGCTGTTTTTATATATTTGAGAGAATTAGTGAGAAAAATCAGAATGCCGACATTTTTTACTGTTTTAAATTTAAAGCTTATTCTCTCCACATATTTATTTATTTAAATTTATCAGAGGGCTTCTGCATTCATCAGAGATGGGAGGAAGCAAGGCAGGAGCAAGCTCTCCCCATGGGGAATGGTCATGCAGCAATCCTTTCTCCATCTCTCCTTCCTGGGGAATTCTGGATATACAAATGTACGTGTGCACGTGTGCCGGGCATGTTTCTCAAGGCATCAGGTCCGGGACTCAAACCACACAGTTGGTACTGTGGGATCTTTCTCCTTAACCACCAGGTCATGGGTTGATCCCTTTTTCATTCTTCTAAAGCTCTCTTTTATTTGTTTCTTCCATTAAAGAGACAGAGGGAGACAGAGTGATAGAGAGGGACCCCAACAAGGACCTCACACCACGATCCACCTCCTTTTTTTTAACTTTTCTTTTTTTTTTTTTGAGAGCTTTTTCCTTATTGGGTGCGTGCACTCGCCAGAAAGACAGCGAGAAATCACTCCTCAGAGGGGGGTGGCCACGCCGCAATCCCTTCTCCTCTATTCTCCTCTCGGGATCTTGGGCACGCATGCACATGTGCCCAGCATGAGTTTAAGCCATTGGGTCTGGGACTTGAACTGCGGTCGATTACATGGGAATCCAGCGACATAGCCATTACGCCAACTGCTGGTCCCAACGATCCACCTCTTGTCAGCCAGCCCAGATCATGAATACGTGTGTGCATGCTTGGTGTGTTCAGGGACGTCTCTGCTGGAACTGAGGACCTCTCCCTGTGTGGCCAGTTGTACCACCACCGTGTGGTCTGCTGGCTCTTTTTTATTTGTCTCTTCAGAGAGAGATCAACCCCTGAGAGGGACTGTCATGCCATGACCCTCTCCCAGTTACCAGAATCTTGGCTATGTAGCATGTTCCTTTCAACCTGGAACCTTAACCCAGGCCTCCCATAAGACTCCACTATCATGCGGTAGTGCCCTACTGCCTGCCACACTAGGGCAGGGCCAGGATTTTGCTTTGAGTGACAGAGAGCAGCCAGGCTGGCTCAGCTTTTTTCATTCAGAATCTTCTGTTTCAGAAGATTTAATTCTGTTTGTCCATTCTCTGCCATTCTAATTCTTATAATACAGTTCGTCATTTTTAACCTTTTGGTCTTCATCCCCTGGACTGTGTGCATGACGTACTAATGTTCTGGTCAGGGGAACTTGACCCAAGACCATGGTCCTCTCACATTGCTCTGTGCTCAACTCGGCACACCCCACTGGCAGGGAGAGCTGTCTATCACCATTCTGTTTCAAGTGCTCTCCTTTTAAAAACATAGTTAAGTGATTCTGAGGCCAGTGATCTCAATTTTAAGAACCAAATCGAAATAGATCTTAGCTTTTGGGGAAGTAATGGCTCTGGTTTTGCTTCTTTCTGTCCAGTTGTTTCCAAAGCACTATCAGGTGACAAGACTGAGTTCAAAAATTGAGACAAGTCATTCGTGTGTGTGTGTATTGAATCTATATTTAAAAGGATGCATCTACGCACACCCACGGTCACAGACGCATCCTTCACAATAGTCACGGGGCAGAAACTATGTGTGTCCATCTGTGGGTGAATGGGTAAATCAAATGTGTGTACGTACAAAGTCACCAGCCTTAAAAACAAAGGAAATTTAAAAACACGCTACAACATGGATGAAATTTGAGGACATTAAACTAAATAAAACAAGCCAATCGCAAAAAGGCAAATAATATTTGATTCCACTTACATGATACAGCTAAAGGGGTAAAATGATAGAAACAGAAAGTAGAATGATGTTTACCAGGGGCGAGAAAAGGGGGAGGGAAATGAAAGCTTGTTTAGCAGGTATGGAATTAGTTTTACAAGAAGAAAAAGTTCTGGAGATCTGTTACACGATAGTGTAAATGCTACTGATCTTCAATCTTAAAAATGGTTAAGGGGCAAGTTTTTATGTTTTATGTGTAACCTTTTTTAAACCACAGTTTAACAAAATCAGGGAGATTTGGATAGGCAGGAAGGAGCATAAGAACGTGTTGGCAGGATAAATGCTAAATCCTGATTGTAGGTGACGTTTACAATTTAGTGATGAATATGCTTCACAAAATTAATAAATACATAAAACTGGCCACTTTAGAAACATTTTTAACTCCAAATATGTAGACATTTGAGACAACTGAGCCCAAGAAACTCCTACAGCTGCAGAGTAGATTCTAACTCTAAGCTAAAGGTTTGTTCTCCCCCTGCTGGCCTGTCTCGGAATTGTTCACTTTTGAGAAATACCCAGGACACCTGGAGTGAGAATGTTCTGAGATGCTCTCATCGTTAAAATGTAGGTGCTGCACTGCCCCTTCTTGATACGTTGGTTACAGGATGACTTAAGCTATGAGGCAATCCCGTGGCAGTCTAGTTTCTTTACCTGTTCAATATTTTGATAGAATTTAATATAATTAAATAGCATTTAATGTAATTTGATGACAATCTTATTTTTGTTTTGAGTAGGAAAAAATCTTATTTGAAAAGCCTTTTATGTGAATTACCATCTTGTTTCTTTAGAACTTTGAGACAATGTGGGACCAGCAGTTAGCATAATAGCTATGTCGCTCTACTCCCATGTAGAAGACAGCGGTTCGAGTCCCGGACCCAGTGGCTTAAACTCACGCCTGGCACATGTGTGTGCGTGCCCAAGATCCTGAGAGGAGAATGGAGGAGAAGGGATTGTGGCATGGCCATCTCCCCTGGGGGGTGATTTCTCACTTTCTGTCTCTCTGTCTCTCTCTGTCTTTCTGGTGAGCACACACGCCCTATAGCAAAAACCTCCTAAAAAAAAAAAAAAAGAACTTTGAAACAATGCTTTTTAAAAGAATTACTTCTTTATTTAATTTTATTTGTTGTTATTATTATTATTAGTTTAATTTAACCAGAGAGAGAGAGCACACAAGAGAGAAAGGGAAAGTGAGAAAGCAAACCACTGGTTCTGAGACTCAAACCACAGTCGGCCAAATGGGAGTCCAGTGCCTCAACCACCACCCATCTGCTGGGCCTGAAACAATGTTTTATACTAGCAGAGAAGAACTCAGAATTCTTTTGGAATGTAACTGTATTAATAAGTATGAAGCAATATTCTATGGAATACTACTCAGCCATAAAAAAACAACAAGACCCCGGCATTTGATAGAAAGTGGTTGAATATGGAGGATCTATTGCTGAGTGAAGTAAGTCAGGATATGAAAGAAAGATATTGTATGTATCCACTTAATATATACCAACTATCTGCACTCTATGGTAGAGAGAGAAATACTGGAGGACATAAAAGCAGGGAAAATAGTTAGCGATGATAAAGACACTGTGGAATGGGGTGGGAGAAGAGAAGAGTATAGAGAAAGATAGCAAGAGAGCAAATAGGCAGGACATTAGTGGGACACAGATATGGCTTATTACCTGTTGATGATGACGTGTATAGTATTCTCAACTGGACAGGTCTGAGAAGTATTTCATGATGGGTGAAGTCTTTTTACAAGCAAATGATAAATAGTGATTGACTGTTTAAAAAATAATTGGAATAATAATAATCGGGAAAAAAATGAAAAGCTATTGTATGATGAAATCCCCATTTTTAAGTCAATTGACTGATATGCATGGTATACCTTCTGGGAAAAGAAATGTAATACACTGTAAAGTTGTTTGTGATTCAACATAATATAAACAAGATTATGATGATAATAAATAAATAAATAAATAAAAAGGAAAATAATAATTATGAAGCAGAACTTTCTTGGTTTGTTTTTGAATTTCTAGTATGTGTACACCTTCTGCTTCCAAAGTCCTATTACTAATTTTTTTTCTCAAACTCCTGGAGCTAGGATTCAAACCACAGTTGACCATGTGGGATACGGCTCCCTTAATTGCTGAGCTATGGGGCCAGCCTCCTAAATTTCTGAACATTATATGTTTTAAGAATTATTTATTTAGTTCTTTTATTATTATTATTTTAACGTTTGACCAGAGACAGAAAGAAATAGAGGGAAAGTGAGAAAGCAAACCGCCAGATCCGGGACCGGGACCGTGGTCAGCTATGTAGGAATCCAGCATTGTAACGACCATGCTACCTGCTAACCCCTCTGAACAATATTTTAACATGACATTTCTATCAACAACTTTTCTTTTACAATGTTTGTTTTTTAACCTAGTTTATTGATTTTGTTGGACTTGAACTATTAAAAGTATTCTGATATATATGCTTTTTTTAAAAAAAAAACTGGTTCTCATGAATTAAAGTATTATAGCTGAGTTATTTTATGTTTGTTCTAGTTATTAAAATACTGGCACAACATGCACCAAACCTTAGAGCAGTATTTTTATGTAAACGATTTTGTAACATGAATATGATTGTTGACCCACGTATAATTTGTCCAATATTATCATGTATATAGAAATTGAGTTATCATTTTTTTTTTTTTAAAGGCCTCTTAGTGATCAAAAGAGAAAAACAATGTAGGTGCTTGAACCAGCTTGCCGTGTGGTGGTTAAGACACTAGAACCACATGGCCAACTGTACAGGTTGAGTCCCAGACCTGGTGGCTTGAAAACACAGCAACATACGTGTATGCATGATTACCCCAAGGAGGGAAAGATAGAAGAGAAGGGATTGTGGTGTGACTATCCCCCATGGGGAGTACTTTCTCACTTTCTCTCTCTGTCTCTGAGGAGCACATGAGCCCTCCAGCAAATTTTAAAAAAATGTAGGTGCTTTCATTCACCAAAATATTTCACGTAAAGGCACCAAAGCCGCATAGACTTTATCTGAAATGATTCACTCATATATTTTTCTATTTTTTTTGAATTTTTAATTGGCAAATGACAAACCACATATATTTTTGGTGTACAATGTAATGTTTTGATATATGTGTACATTATGGAATGATTATATCAAACTATTTTCCTTCTTAAAAGGAATATATAGTCTATATGGATATAACTCACTCATTCACCAATATTTATTTAACTCTTAGTAGGTGCTTTGCTAAATACTGGGGTGATCAAAGATGACATAGGTGTGAATTTGAATTTAATGTCTAATAGAGGAACATGTACATGTAAATCATGACATGAAATTCCGCAAAGAGCTGTGTGTGTGATAGAAGTCATCTAGATACCGGATGTAAGAAACAGGACACAGAGGAGGCAGCGTAGAGGAGGGAGTATAATGAATGCATTAAACTCCTGCTCTTAGAATTCACTAAGAGATTATTTGATCACACATAAGCATGCACGTATGTTAATTGTCAAAGAGCATTCTCTCTCTTTCTCTCTTGCTCCCTCTTTTTTTCCTAGATGGAACTTTTGTAAACAGCATTTTATCTTGAAAGAATTATGGGTTCACAGGAAGTTGCTGAGATAGTACAGAAAGATCCTGTGTTTCTTTCACCCAGTTTCTCCAGAGATTATATATCTTTAAAAACAGGGAGTTGGCAGCGGTTAGAAGTGTGTACATAATTCTGTGTCGTTTTATCAACTATTTGGATTTGGTTAGCACTACTCCAATCAAAATGCAGAATGAGCCCCTTATCACAGAGATCTCCCAATGCTACCACTGTATTATGTCACCACCCCAACCGCTGCCAACTGGCAAGCTGTCACCATGTGACCCTGGCACCAGAGATGGCATCTAACAGACATGGACATATGAGTCAACTGCAGAAAGTAAACTAAGGTAGCTTGTCATTTCAAGAGTGATATTGAATGGAATCACATGGTCTGTGACCTTTGGAGTTTTTTTTTTTTTTTTTTTTTCCCACTCAGCACATCTTCCTCAAGATCAATCTAAGTAGTTGCATGTATCAGTAGTCTTGCTTTTTTTTTACTGCTGAGTCCTATTTTTAGTGTGGACCTATGTAGTATGTTTAATCATTCACCTGTTGAAAGGCATTTGGGGCTATTTCCAATTTGTATTAGGTGCACAACTGCTATGAACAATCATTTGCCGGTTTGTGTGGATTTTCATTTTCATTTCTCTAGGTTAAGAGTTCAGGAGAATGATTGCTATGTTGGTTAGTAAGCGAATAGAATTTTTGTTTTGTTTTGTTTTTGAAAAATAGTCAAGCTATTTTATAGAATGGTCATAACATTTTAACATCATTGCTGGCAATATATAAAAACTCCAGTTTTTCTACATCCTTGCCAGGATTCCATGTGGTTGCTATTTTTCAATCTTCTTGTGTTGATTCGTATAGGATGATATCTCACAGTGATCTTCATTTTGATTTCCCTATGCTGACAATGCTAAATGACATTTGATGTGTTTTTGTCATTTCTATGCCCTTTGTGGTGACATAGCTCATCATGTCTTTGCCATTCTATGTAAATGGTATAATTTTTTTTTTCTGTTATATTTTGAGAATTCTTATAAATTCTAGATATGAATGCTTTATGAGAAACATGGTTTGCAAATGTTTCCTCTTGGTCTGTAGCTTGTCTTACCATCATCTTTATGGGGTCTCTTAAAAGACTAACATTTTTAATTTTGATGAAGTCTCATTTATCATTTTTTTTTTCTTTCATGAATCATTGTTCTGGTGTTAGGTCCAAAACTCTCCACCAGATCCTGATCCTAAGGATATTAGTCTATGATTTCTCCTAAAATTATCCAGTTTAATAGTTTACTTTTGAATCTATGACCGAAAAGTTTAAGTTAATTTGGGGGTAATATGTGAGGTTTAAGTTAAGGTTCACATTTTTGCCTGTGACTATGTAATAGCTCCAGTACCACATGTTGAAAATATTATCATTCCTTCATTATAATGTTTTTAGACCTCTACCAAAATATTTTTGTGGGTCTGTTTCTGGGCTCTGTATTCTGTTTCCTTGGTCAATGTCTGTCTATCAATGCCATATAGTCTGTTGACTAGGTTTGTATAGCAAACCTTCTGACTTTGTGGTTTTCAAAATTCTTGTGTTGATTCGTATAGGATGATATCTCACAGTGATCTTCATTTTGATTTCCCTATGCTGACAATGCTAAATGACATTTGATGTGTTTTTGTCATTTCTATGCCCTTTGTGGTGACATAGCTCATCATGTCTTTGCCATTCTATGTAAATGGTATAATTTTTTTTTTCTGTTATATTTTGAGAATTCTTATAAATTCTAGATATGAATGCTTTATGAGAAACATGGTTTGCAAATGTTTCCTCTTGGTCTGTAGCTTGTCTTACCATCATCTTTATGGGGTCTCTTAAAAGACTAACATTTTTAATTTTGATGAAGTCTCATTTATCATTTTTTTTTTCTTTCATGAATCATTGTTCTGGTGTTAGGTCCAAAACTCTCCACCAGATCCTGATCCTAAGGATATTAGTCTATGATTTCTCCTAAAATTATCCAGTTTAATAGTTTACTTTTGAATCTATGACCGAAAAGTTTAAGTTAATTTGGGGGTAATATGTGAGGTTTAAGTTAAGGTTCACATTTTTGCCTGTGACTATGTAATAGCTCCAGTACCACATGTTGAAAATATTATCATTCCTTCATTATAATGTTTTTAGACCTCTACCAAAATATTTTTGTGGGTCTGTTTCTGGGCTCTGTATTCTGTTTCCTTGGTCAATGTCTGTCTATCAATGCCATATAGTCTGTTGACTAGGTTTGTATAGCAAACCTTCTGACTTTGTGGTTTTCAAAATTATTTTAGCTATTCTAGTTTTTTATCCTAGTATTCTGCCTTTTCATATAAGTTTTAGAATAATCTTGTTCTTGTCAACAAAATATCTCCCTGGGACTTGGAAAGGAATTAGAATAATCCTACATATCAGCTTGAGGGGAAATTGACATATTTACGATATTGAATCATCTAGCCTATGACATAAGCATGTCTCTCCATTTATTTTGGTCTTTGATTTCTTTCATTAATTTTTTGTTGTTTTCAGCATGCTTTTTTTTATTAGATTTACATCTATGAATTTTAAAACACAAATTGAGAGAGCAAATGGTGTAATGGTTACATGGCTGGACTCCCATATAGTTGACTGTGGTTCGAGTCCCAGACCCAGAGACTTAAAACTCACACTGGGTGCGTGTTCATACATGCCCAAAATCTCAAGAGAAGAATGGAGGAGAAGGGATTGTGACATGGCCGTCCCCTCTGGGGGAGTAATTTATCACTTTCTGTCTTTCTGCCTCTCTGGTAAGTGCACACAACCTGTAACAAGAATGTCTCTCTAAAAGTAATAATAATAATAATAGATTAAAAATTCAATTAGCCATTGGAGGGGGGAGACTGATTCCTCTTAATTAATTCTTGTTAAATTCCCTGTAAAACTGCACGTTTACAGAAAATTTCTTTCTCATGAACAGAAAATCACTATACTTTTTTTCCAAGAGATGTTGGGTCTCTTTCTTCTTCTTCAGATGACCCACGGATGTAGCTGAGCCCTTGAACAAGTGTACTTGTCCCAAATGTACAGCATAATTGTAAAATCAAGGAACAGAAGACTTATAACCTTTACTAGAACAGGGCCGACACTGAGTCCAGTGCATCTTCTGTGTAGAATTGTCACGTCCTTCCAAGGCCTGCGGGGGTTGTACGTCTTGTCCTCCTTGTTCCGGGGTGACATTTTTCCTCTGATGTATATGGATCCTGCTGCGCAGTAATCACTGCTCTCCTGGGAGGTCGCCCCGAGGAACCCTCATTGGGGCCATTAGGGATTGGGCCAGACTTACCCGGGATGGAGGGGTAAGGGCACGGATGCAACTGGAATGACTGACAATGGCTGCCCCTGCCACTGGGACATTTCTCTGAAATGTCTAGGCTGTCTTTTTTCAGCTGGCTTCTGTTTTGACAATCACAGTGATAGCAGAGGACAATGAACTAGAAGTTAAATCTGCTTGAGTTCAATAGGTTCTTGAGATACAATCCGGCTGAGTGCTACCTCTCTTCACCCAGCAGGTGGCAGTAAGAGACTATGGCAATACTAGGTACAAGGAACGTCAGTGTTAGGGGCTTTGCAGTTCACAGGGCTGCTTGCAAAAGGGTAAGTAACTGCAAGACATGTTGGGTTTCTGCAATGCTGAAGTTAGCTTTTAATTTGGATTCCAACTGAAATACTGTTTTATCTACTGCCTCTAAGCCAGCAAAGCGGTGCATACGGTTGGAGCATAGATGGATTTATAGTAGGGCTTCCATGGAGCCTAACTTCTCAACGAAACTCTCCCCAAGTACTGCAGCAATTTTGGGATTTCAGACAGACTGGGCTCCAGCTCAGCTTCCCAGTGGAACGACAGATCTGTGATTCTTACTAGAAACCTCTACTTTGATGTCTATTTAGTACCTCAAAGTTAACATGCTCAAAACAAGCAGTGCTGGGCTGGAGCTGGCCTCTGCCAGTTTGTAAGAGCCACTCATAAATGATCAGAGTTGTTGTGAGCTGGTTAATCTCGCACTGATAGTGTAAAATTGGTCATAGAGGAAGCACTGACAATCAAAATCTTCTTATGCTACAAACCACCCCCCCAACACACACACACACACACACACACACACACACACACACATACACACACACACACACACACATACACACACACACACACACACCTGGCTGTTAAATATTTTCCAGTACCCCACAGATCCAGACACACTTGCTTCTTCCCTTAACAATACCCCATTTCCTGCCCACATGTCCCTTTAATCCCCAGACTTCTCATTGTCTCAGTCTACAAAGGTTAGTCCAGATCTTCCTCTGAGGTGACACTGAACTTGGCTGTCCTCCCACTGTCACCTCTTCCTTTCTTGCCACTGGCTTTTCAAAGCACTTTGTTTATGTTACAGGGGCTTGGGGGGGGGACAACAAAAACCAAACCAAAAAACCAAAATCAAACTATTACTTTATTACTTATGGTTTTCCAGAGCCTAGTGATTAGGCACTAAGCTTTGTATTTCTAGAGGGGGCTTTGAGGCTTGCATTTGAGGCCTCATGATAACCTAGTGGCTATGGTAGATCTTAGTATGTAGTAGATGCTCATTAAATTGGTATGGTTTTGACCAGTTTCCTAGAATCACAGTGACAGCTGGGGGTCCTAGTAATAGCAATCATGTTTATTATGTCCTATAATGGAGGGGCCGTCATGGCCATGAAAGGGAAGAACTGTGTGGCCTTGGCTGCAGACAGGCACTTTGGAATCCAGGTGCAGATGGTGACCATGGACTTTCAGAAGATCTTTCTCATGGGCGACCAACTATATCGGCCAGGTCGGGCTTGTCACCAACATCCAGATAGTTGCCCAGCGCCTCAAGTTCCAGTTGAACTTGTATGAATTGAAGGAGAGCTGGCGGGTCAAGCCTTACACCCTCAGGCCAACCTGCTGTATGAGAAATGGTTTGGCCCCTACTGCACTGAGCCAGTCATTGCTGGGTTGGACCTGAAGACATTGAAGCCCTTCATTTTCTCTGTAGACCTCATCGGCTGCATGGTGACTGACGACTTTGTGGCCAGTGGCATCTGCTCCAAACAAATGTCCAGGATGTGCGAGTCCCTCTGGGAGCTCAACGTGGGCCCAGGACGCCTGCTTGAAACCATCTTGGAGGCCATGCTGAATGCCGTAGCCTGGGACTCAGTGCGTGTGGCATGGGAGTCATCGTCCATGTCACTGAGAAGGACAAGATCCCTACCAGGACACTGAAGGCCAGAATGGCCTTCTAGCCCTCTTCCCAGATCCCACCTTTTTTTTCTGTTTGGTTCTTGTTTTTTAAAATAAAATAGGCTTTCTTTAAAAAAAAAATATTGGTCTGGTTTTGATTATGGACACAGAATACCTTCCCAACTCTTTTATCTTTTACCATCTGGGTCGAACCAACCCATTAACATTATGTTTTCTTTCGAAACCATCTTGGAGGCCATGCTGAATGCCGTAGCCTGGGACTCAGTGCGTGTGGCATGGGAGTCATCGTCCATGTCACTGAGAAGGACAAGATCCCTACCAGGACACTGAAGGCCAGAATGGCCTTCTAGCCCTCTTCCCAGATCCCACCTTTTTTTTTCTGTTTGGTTCTTGTTTTTTAAAATAAAATAGGCTTTCTTTAAAAAAAAAATATTGGTCTGGTTTTGATTATGGACACAGAATACCTTCCCAACTCTTTTATCTTTTACCATCTGGGTCGAACCAACCCATTAACATTATGTTTTCTTTCTCATCTTCATTTATCTTGTGATGTTTGTTACATTTTACGAGAACTGTGACCTTTAGTGTGTCCCACACCCACCTCATATCTCCTTCATGTCCCTATGTGCTCTTCCTCCCCCAGGGAGGGCATGTCCCCGTTTCCTTCAAGGTCTTGCTCAAAGGCCATTTCCTCCATGGAGCTATTTTCTCTTTAGGCTTTTGATTCTGCCCGCTAAGTAACCTAATCTCTCAACAGCACGGGTCTTTAAATTTGTCCACTCACTTCTAGTATTCCTTAAAAGGGGAAACTGAACTAATCCACTGTGGTCGACTAGACCGCAAAAAGAAATGCCGGAGTTCATGAAGAATATTCTGAGAGCCTTGCCAAAGTCACTCCCTTGTCCAGACCAAACAGAGGAGTGTGAATGATGGATAGAGACTTCGGATGTGGGGTATGAGGGAGGGGAGGAGGGCAAGGCCACAGAGGGAGGTGGGGCTCTGTGTATTTCAAGTGGTGGCCTGTCTGGCAGGCTCCCTGGAGGTGAGAGGGCTGTCTGTGCTCTGATCCATATCAAAGGTGCCGTCAACTACCATCCAGGCCTGTTAGCTTTCCTCATAAAGCCATGCTTAGAGAACTATCTCTAGGGAGGGAATTTGGGTTGAAACTGGAAGAAAGCAAACCTGAAACTTAATTAGGAGGGAAGAGATCTATCAAGGGAAAAGGCAACCATTCTGAAGTGGAAAATACCTTGTGAGGAATAAAAATAGTGACTTTTAGGTGACATGTGAAGGGATTCAGCCGCTAACCCTTTCATTAGCTCACTTCCTGTGCCCCACTGGGACTGTCCTCAGAGGGCAGGCAGGGCTGGTTGCTGCCTTTGGTGCTTCTCACAGCTGGTGTCACTGCTCAGCCAAGGAGTCCAAGGAGACAGTTACTATCGTTCAGCAAAGAGTAAGCGTAGCTTTATTTTGGGACAGCTGATCTGCTCATCGCCACGCACCTTTTATGTGCCAAGAACAGTGACAAGTGCTAGTGGTGGTGGGAGGTACGCCATGATAAGCATGGTGCTGTCCTTTATTTGGTGCTTTGGGTAAAGTTAATAGTTTTTAATTTGTCCAAGAAGACAGACGAATACAAGAAACAGAAGGATAAAGTAAACGGACTTTTTTAGTAGGAAAAGAGCACTAGGAATATATATGATAATTACACTTACCATTTGCATAGAGCAGAAACCTATTCACACCCCCTCCCCAGCCCTCACTGCTATTCTTCCTTTCCAGAAGAGCTCTGGGGAGGAGCTGGTCTAATATTTCTGTTTTCATACCTTCATGTTCTCTTCTCTCTTGAAGGGTTATTGTAGTATACACTTTGTGATTTAAAGTGTGGACTCATCTTGGCCTTTTCTTTTTCTTTTTGACAGAGTTCTGTTTTGTTTGTTTGTTTTTGTTTTGCTATAGGGCTCATGTACTCACCAGAGAGACAGAAAGCAAGAACTCACACCCCATCAGGGATGGCCATGCCACAATCCCTTCTCCTCCATTTTCCTTTGGGGACTATAGGCATTCGTACACACACAGACACCCAGTATGAGTTTCAAGCAGCAGGGTCCAGGACTCGAACCACTGTCAGTCATGTAGGAGTCCAGCACCTTAATCTGTATGTCATCTCCCAGCACCCCCAATTGTCTTTTTATTTTTATTTATTTATTCTTTTAGAAAGATTTTTGCTATAGGGCGCATGCTCTCACAGGAGAGAAAGAGAGACAGAGAGGAAAAGTGAGAAATCACTACCCAGGGGGATGGCCATGCCACAGTCCCTTCTCCATTCTCCTCTCAAGACTTTGGGCACGTGCACACACACACTCAGCCTGAGTTTGAAGCTACCAGGGTTGGGACTCAAACCGGGATCAGCCATGCGGGGGTCCAGCGACATAACCATTATGCTATCTGCTGGTCCCTCCATCTGCCTTTTAAAAGAATTCAGTGCCAGGTCAGCAGGTAGTATGGTGTTTAAGGCACTGGATTACCATGTGACTGAGCACAGTTTGGGGGATGATTTCTCATGTTCCCTCTCTCAGTCTCTTCCTGGTGAGCGCACACACTCTATGGCAAAATAAATAAATAAATAAAATAAAATAAAATAAAATAAAAACTTAAAAAACTACAAATTTGCAGATTCTACCCTACACCTACAAAATCAAAATCTTTGCAGATAGTGACCATCAATCTGTGTGAACAAGCCCTGACAGGTTTCTGATGACTACAGAGGTTTGAGAAGCTCTGCTGTCTAACACTTACAGCAACGTATCCGTTAGGAACTCTATATGCAGTGTCCATGGACATGGAGTTTTGAAGCCCTACCTACCAAAATGTTTGCATTTTGAAAAATAAGGTTTTGGGGCCAGCAGATGGCATAGTGGTTAAGGTGCTGGACTCCCACATTGCCGATAGCAATTCAAGTCCCAGACCCGGTGAATTGAAACTCATGTCAGGCATGTGTGTGTGTGTACCTAAAATCTTGAGAGGAAATGGAAGTGAAGGAATTGTGGAATGGCCATTCCCCCTGAGGAGGGGGTAATTTCTGACTTTCTCTGTCTTTGTAAGTGTTCTATTTTTCTTTTCTAAGAAGTTGGGACCAGCAGTTAGCATAATGGCTATGTCGCTGGACTCCCATGTTGTCGACTGCGGTTTGTGTCCCGGACCTGGTGGCTTGAAACTCATGCCGCGCGCATGTGCGTGCGTGCCCAAGATCCCAAGACAAGAATGGAGGAGAAGAGATTGCTGCGTGGCCATCCCCTCTGGGATTTCTCACTTTCTGTCTCTCTGTCTCTCTCTGTCTGTCTGGCAAGCGCACGTGCCCTATAGCAAAAACCTCAAAAAAGAAAAAAAAAAGGATGGATCATTTGGATGCCACACTAAATTTGATATTCACATTGACATACAAGGCATTTAATATTGCTTCTTTTTACAGATGGGAAAACGGAGGTTTCGTAAGGTTAAATTATATAACAAAGTTATAGAATCAGTAAATGTGGACCCAGGTTTTAAATTTAGGTCTTTGAGATACTAGGAACCTATTTTTTTTTTTTAATAATACCATATGGCTTTTCTGATAAATAACATTAACAGTGAATATTATTTTTTGGACAACTGCTACGATGCAAAGAGCATTGGTGCCATTAACCATTCCTCTGGGATGGGGAGACTTGTGAAATAAGTTAGTCTTTCTAATGTCAGTATTTTAGCATGTGTACAGAATAATTATGCCTTAAGTATGAGAAGTCCAGATTTGCTATTAAAATATTTGAGTTGAACTTCAAAGTTGACATTTAAGAGAAAAGTTTCATATAAGAAGATCTATTTCAAGACTTTATTATTCCCTGTTCCCTTCTAAGACTGTTAAGTGTAGCAAGGCCCATCGATTTGTTTAGTATTGGTTGCTTAGAGGCCGTTTGTGCCTAGTGCCTGATTTGTCCACTACAAAGTCACTTCCTAAAAGTAGTATTTATTGCATGGTCATAAGTCTGTATGAGAAAATAGCCCATAGATACCATTGACAGGTGCTTGTTACTGTTACTGCAGCTAGGGCAAATGTAATATAAAAAGTTTCACTCATAAACACCCCTTTCACCCAAGTCCCTACTTAAATTCCTGGAAACATATTCCATGGATTAATCCAAGGCTCCCCCACCGGCTAGCTCTCTTCCCTCAGTATTTTAGGATAAAGTCTAAAAGAGGATTGGAGATCCAACACATATAATTCACTCAACAATAAGTTCGTCCCAGTAAATAAGAATCTCTCACTTATTTTAGTTCTTGTGAGGTTGGAAATGAGTATCTGTTGATAGGGCAAGAGGTTATGGACATACTGAGAAGTAGAAAAAATGGTTTCAGAATACAATATTTAGGCATTAAAATATATTTATCAAACAATGTAGATGGGGACCAGTAGTTGTCATAATGGCTATATTGCTGGACTCCCATGTAGTTGACTACGGTTCGAGTCCTGGACCCAGTGGCTTACGTGCGTGCCCAAGATCCTGAGAGAGAATGGAGAAGAAGGGATTGCAGTGTGGCCATCTCCCCTGGGGGTGATTTCTCACTTTCTGTCTCTCTGTCTCTCTCTATCTTTCTGGCAAGCACACATGCCCTATAGCAAAATCCTCTCAAAACAAAACAAAACAAAACAAAAATATAGACGGATATACACATCAACATGTAATCGAGCAGTTGTTCACTGGAAATATGTGAGCTGCATAGATCATTTTTCTAGGGGTTCCATTATAAAGAGAAAAGAAACAAGAAGGCTGGCTCTGTAATTCAGTCATTAAATGCTCTGTAGAGGGAGCCAGAGCCCACATGGCCAATTGCATTTCAAATCCCAACCCCATGCATAAAAAACATTCCGGGCACATGCATATACCTGCCCAGGGTCCTGACCGGAGAAAGAAATGGAGGAGGGGCAGCCGTGTTGCCAGGCTCCATGGGGGTGTGCTTTCTGTCTATCGGTCTCTTTTTGTCATATGTGCACATACATGTTCTCTCTGGCATACAAAATTTTGAAAAAACAAATAGGTAAGTCAGTTTCAATGATACATTACTAGAGTCTTAAGAATATTAACTGATACATTTATATAGTTATAGAGGTATAGTTATATACATTTATATAGTTATATAGGTACAGTTATATACATTTATATAGTTATATAGGTACAGTTATATACATTTATATAGTTATATAGGTACAGTTATATACATTTATATAGTTATATAGGTACAGTTATATACATTTATATAGTTATATAGGTACAGTTATATACATTTATATAGTTACATATGTATAGTTACATACATTTATATAGTTAATTATGTTTTCCATTAAAATATAATTATTACATTAAGTTAACCTATTAATAAATATATTAATGCTATACAGTAAAATATATTAGTGATATATTTTATCTACATAATACATTATTATTATTTCAATACATAATCACCTTAAAAGTGTCAATATATTTTACATTTTTTCTTATTTAGTATTTCAGGTCTGATATGTATTTTGTACTCACAGCGCATCCTCAGCATGGACACTAAATTTTCATGGACAATATTTGATCTGTGTTTAGAGTTCATGACTTGAAATGAATGGCTGAAAAATTCCTAAATTATTCTAGTTCTGTATAAGATGCTTTCAATAACTAAATTGAATATCACTTTTCAACATTATGGTGACACAGATTAAAGCACTTTTGAAAGTTAGCTCCTTAGTTGCACTAGGCACATTCCAAGTGTTGGGTAATGTAACGTGGCTGCAGCACAGAGGAACGTGTTTCCACGGCCTCTGGAACTGCATTACCACTAGCAGACCTCAGAGGATAGCTTTTCCTGTTCCCGTGAGCTTCTCCTGCTCTGCACATCATTTCTCTGTGCCCGTCCCTGAGATTACAGACATAAGCCACTGCACGCAGCCTTTAGATTAGACTCAGACTCAAACTGGGGCCTCCCATGTATGTGGTACCAGCCTGCAGAGCACAGGATCTTAGCAGCATGTGCTACAGCAGCTGGGCTGACAATTCCTGACTCTCTCTCTCTCTTTTTTTTTTTTTTTTTTTTTAAGATTTTTGCCGTAGGATACATACCCTCACTGGACAGAGACAGAGAATGAGAGGAAAAGTGAGAAATCATCCCCCAAGGGGAATGGCTACACTTCAATCTCTTCTACTCCATTCCCCTGGGATTTTAGGCATGCACATGCATGTACCTAGTGTGGTTCTCAAGCCACTGTTTCTGGGACTCGAACCTTGGTCAGCCATGTGGGAGTCCAGCACTGAAACTGCTACGCCACCTGCTGGCCCAGAGAGAGAGAGAAAAAGAGAGACCAAGAGAGGAGAAAGTACCTCTGAGTGGAATGCAGCTACACTTCCTTCTCCTCTTTCTCTGTATCCTGTCAGAATCTGGGGCAAGAACACACATGTGACCATCGTGTTTTTCAGCTACTGGGGCCCAGACTCAAACTGTGGTTGGGGAGGAATCTGGCACTCTTAAACCACTAGCCAAGGGGCAGACCATGATCTGACTTTTTTATTTCAGTTTTTTAAGGATCCTTTTTAAGCATCAGGCTTTGAAGATGCAACTTTTCTCCCTTAGAAGAGTTCTGGGAGAAAGCATTTTCAGGAACCAACCAGTGGCACAGTGGTTAAGACAGCTGGGTTTCATATGGATGACAGCAAAATTCAAGTCCCAGACACAACCGCTAGCAAAACATTTTATGTGTGCTGAAAATCCTGAAAGAGGGAGAAGTGGAGAAGGGAGTACAGTGTGACCATTCTCCATGGGCGTTGCTTTCTCACTTTCTCTCTTTCTCTGGGTCTCTCTGTCAAGCACACACATCCTCTAGCAAATTGTTTTAAAAAAGAAAAGAAAAGAAAACATCTTTGGGGTATTTTATCCACTGGGCAGCATATACACAGGCCCTTGGCCCATGAGCTTTTCAGAGGCCTGTTAAAATGCCTAAGTCCTAAAACATGTATAGGCTCAGAAGAAGAAACTAGAAAAATTGAAGTAACAAGTGTTTGATTAAAACTTACAAATATAACACTATGCCAATTGTATTGACTGTGAAATTTAGTACTCATACAAATTTTATTGCACTTGAACATAATTTGGCAAGTCAGAATTTATTACTTTGAAAGAATTCCTCAGTATACACAGTGATAGCCAACAAATCATAGCCACCATAAACCAAATGCTACATGAAGCCAAATCATTTCAAAAGTGAAATTATAAACATCCCTTCTAAAAAATGACAGCCAAAAATTATATTTGATGTGGGATGAGGGTTTGTTTTGATATGTTTTATACGATGTAGGGTGAAACCTCCATAGTAAGAGTATTGAGGGCCTGACAAGGTCTTAAAATGACCCTGAAAGCCCCTGGGCTTTCCAGCCAGTATCTAACCTTTTCCTTTCCCGGATAAATGAGTTCCACATAGTAGACAGTGTGGTGTGTCAGGAAGAGCAGGGGGAATATCACTGGGCATGGCATTGTTAGCAGTAAGGATTTGGACAACTTTACTAGACTTTCAGAGCTTCCATGGATTTGAATATGCAGATATTCTGAACATTTCTGTATTATCCAATTAACTCTCTATGTGCCTTCATTTGTCTTACCATATATGTCTCATTCATTCAGTCATCAGATACTTATTGATTACCTATTACATATCAAGCCCTGTTCTATACCTTATACATAATGTGGAAAACAAGAGGAAATACCATTTGGCTTTCTGTGATTTGACTTTCTGAAAAATTCTTATGAAAAATATGCCTCCATAGAGGAAATAAAAGTCCAAAAGCCAAGAGCAACTGAGGTTAGATCTCTCAAGGAATGGCCGGAGGGCAACATTGCTGGGATGAAGTTAAAAGGGGAATAGTGCTAAGAGATGAAATTGGGGCCAGCAGATGGCATAATGGTTATGTGACTGGACTCCCACATAGTCAACCACTGTTTGAGTGCTGGACCAGGTGGCTTAAACTCACAGCGGGTGTATATGTGTGTGTGCCCAAAATCCCCAAAGGGAATGGAGAAAAAGGGATTATGTCATGGCCAACCCCCTGGAGGGTAAGTTCTTGCTTTCTGTCTCTCTGTCTTTCCAGTGAGTGCACATGCCCTATAGCAAAAATTTTAAAAAGAAAATAAAAAGAGAGAGAGAGAGAGATGAAATTGAAAGAATTGAGGAAAGGGTTGTTCATCAGGTTCTAGTACATTCTGTTGCTAATAACAGAAATCACATGAGACTGGGTAATTTGTAAAAGTAGAGGCATCTCCTGCTCACAATTTAGAGGTCCAAGGTTCAGGGGCTGCATCTGGTGAGGGTCTTGGGAGTAACATGCAAAGGACAGAAGGGAGCCTTTCTCTGTGTGTTTCTGTTCTGATCTCCTTCTCCTTGTAACCCACATGAGTCAATCATGGGGCACTACCCCAATACCTAATCACTTCCCAAGGGCCCCACCACAGGCTTGCTCTCATGAAGGCTGTCATCTTTCCTCCAGTGTCCCAAGTTTTTGCAAGAGCTACCTGGCACTCAATAGACCATTTTAATTTGAGGCCATGTGAACTTCAGAAGGAAAAGAACCTTCTCTCCTTCAAACAAGAGTCATCTGTTAATGTTCTCATTCTAAAGAGGGAGAAAGGCTAAAGGCCCAGAGAAGCAGGCATATCTATACTGCACTAAGCATGTAGTAAATATTATTGTTTTTCTTTTTATTGCCTGACTTCCAGTTTGGTAATTGTAGTCGATTTCTCTCCAGTGGTGTTATTGGCAAACTATGGCTTGTTGATCAAATATGGCTGGCTTCTTGATTTTGGAAATAAAGCTTCATGGGCATACAGAGCCACACCCATTTGTTAATGGTAGTGTCCATGGATGCTTTTGAGCAATTTGAATAGACAGAGACTGTATTTCTGCAAAAGCTAAAATAGTTACCATGGGGACCTTTGCAGAAAAAATTTATAAATTGTAGTTCAGAGGAATCATTATTCCCCAACTTTCAAACCATGTGTTTTAAGTCAAGTTGACTTCACTCAAGGGCTCCAAGATTTTCCTGGGCCAAATCAATCTGCATAGTCCTTCCCATTGACTTGATGATTGGTTCAGGAGTGTACTTTGTTCCCCAGTTATCTAATCCATTAGAGTCCAAGGATTTTATTTGGACATTTGGGATTAAGACTGCAGTTTTTAGTGCTGAGTCCAGAAAAATATAGATCTGGGAGTGCTGTTAGCCCTCTTAGGACAGCCTGTCTGGGACCAAACTTGTCACAAAAAAAGAAAGCAGAGTTCTGCAAAGAGACAGACTAAATCCCAGTGAGGAACTTTGTGCTCCTTTATCCTGCCTTAACCCAATGAACCCCAGAACTTTTCTTTTAAATTCCCCTTTTCCCAATAAATTTACTTCTTGCTTATGCCAGGTTAGATGAATTTTTTTAAAAATTATCATTTGCAACTGAAAAAACTCAGTGACTATAGAGGAATATAATGCTGGACCATAATGTACATGATTTTTTTGATATTAAGGTGAAATAAAGAAATGCATAGTGCTTGATATTCTATCTTTCCTATAAAATCTAGCTGAAGTGCTTTCTATTTTACAAGTCTCAACTGAAAGTGAACGTTTGTTCTTTTATTTTCTTATAGGATATCTGAACCCATACAACTTTCAGGATCTTTAATGTGTTCTACCTTATCTCATGACTATTTGAGGGAAAGTGTTTCTTCTCTTCATGTTGTAAGGTTTGTGAGAGCAGACAGTACACCTTATTCACCTTGTGTTTCCCTTAGTACCTAATGCAATGCATTCTTACTTTAGCAAGTACTAAGAAATGATGAGGACAAGATTGTGTGCCTTGGTAGGAGTCGAATGTGAAATCATAAATAAAGATGAGTCAAAATGAGGTAGAGCAAGGAGAGTGAAAGAGAAGACTTGTCTCCCTACAACTCTCCCTTCTTACTTCTCTGGACTGAGAGGTGGGGATGGTTAAATTAATGTAAGATTAAAGTTTAATTTGATTGAATGAGATTTTTTTTTAAATGCCTGAATATGAAAACATTGTAATAGTCAAAAATAACCCAAAAGCTATGGAGTCTTCCCAAAATGTTGTCAAGAAATAGATTGGCAGATCTATAAAAACATATTTGTTAGCTAGAGGTTGGGTATGGGTGGGAAAGAAAACTAATTCCTAGTTATATTTTACCAAATTCAGTCCATTTTATATGTTATTTATATATTCTATGCCTGATGATTTGTCTTGTATTTTTCTCTTTGGAATTTAAATGCAAAATATCAATTCTTTAAAAAGATGTTCACTTTATTTATTTATTTTTTAATTTTGCCATGGGGAGTGTGCAGAGATGGAAAATGAGAAAGCATTCCACCCTTCTGCCCATGAGGAATGATCACACTGCAAACTTTTCCCCTCCATTTCTTCCTTTTTTTGGGATTTTGGGCATATATGCACATGGACCCTGCAAGATTTTTAAGCTATGGGGTCCAGGACTTGAACTACATGTTAGCCACATGAGGTCTATTTACCTTAACCACGACATCATGGGTTGACCTCAAATTCTTTCAATTATCTGCTAATAATATTAGACTTTATACATTTTCTAAAATTATATATTTAAAAAATATATACTCATGTAATTGTATAATTAAATAAGCTGTTATATTTAACACATATTTGTTGAGGATCTTCCATGTGCAAGAAGATTTTCAGAGCTTAAGAACTTTGGAGCAGAAAGAGGGAGGAATAAATTAAATTCATAAACAACTAGAATAGAGTTTCCCGTGATGATGGAATGTTCTGTATCGGTGCTGTCCAATGTGGAAGGCACTGGTCACACGTTGCTATTGAGCATTTGTCATACTGCTAGTGTGACAGGGCAGCTGAAGTTTACATTTTATTTGTTTTAATTACTAGAGGGCACATGAGAGAGAGGGAATAAGAGGGAGCATCTCCACAATGGGGAGTAATCAAGCCACAATCATTTTGCATCTATTTCTCCAACCCATCAGGATTTGGAGCAGGCACACACACACACACACACACACACACATGTGCCCAGGACATTTTTCAAGTCGCCAGAGCCAGGATTTGAAACTCTGATTGGCCATGTGGAATCTGACTCATTTTACTACTGAGTTATGGGATTGGCCCACATTTTATTTAATATTAAGACATTTAAATTTAATAGACACATTTGTCCATTGGCTAATATGGACAGCAAAAAATAGAATATGGGTAAAAATGACATAAGTGATGCAATTAAACCATAAATAGTGTTTCCTAGAACTTTTAAAGGAAAGAAGGCTGCTAACAGATTAGGAGATTCAGAGGAGGATTCAAAGTGTGGAATTTGCTTCTGGAAAGGGCTTTAAAGAAAGGGTAGGGTTGATTTGCACATAAATATGTGTATGTTGTATACATGTGTACACATTACGGAAGGAGCAGGGGAAGAATTGTTCAGGCAGAAGTAGATTAATTGAAGGTAAAATATAAAAACTGGGAAACATGAATAACTTTTGGATTGATTTTGTCATAAAAAGTATATGCAAGAGAAATCTGAGATTATTCTAAGTCCTTTGAGGCCATGTTGTAGAAAATCTTGATTACTGTGCTAACAAGATAGTGTTTACCTTGATAAAAGTTAAAGACCCATTAACATTTTTTCTTTTCTAACAAACTTACATGACCAAAGATATTAATCAGGCAAATATAATTAAGAAGGAGAACTCGGGTAGAACAGGAAAACTAACTAGTAGCCTCATGCTAAAATTACAATAAAAAATAATGAGACCTGTAATAAGGATTATGGTAATAGAAAGTTGAAGATGGCTTTTGAAGAATTTTCTGAGTTTGGAGGCATGTGGACATGTAAATAGAGATTGATAACAGGTTCTTTCTTTTTGTTTTTTAGATTGTTAATTTAATTAAATTTAATTTTTTATTTTAAATTTATTGTTTTACATTCTTTCACTGAATATCATCACAGCAAACAAAATACAATTTCCCACCCAGAATACACTGTATAGTGGCTTAGTCATACATGTTATTGTTAACAAATAATTTTCCATTTCTTGTTTCTTATAAACATATATATTTCCTCCCTATTTCTTATCCTCTGCCATTTCCCACCCTGTCTCTTGTATCTACAGTTACTTACTATACTTTTTCATTTCTTCCCACATTTTCTTGATTCACAAAATATCTTAATTAATCTAAATACTTTCAATAAGAAGTTCACCTGCTATATACATATCTGTGAGCACATGTTAACTTTAGGCATGAAACTCTGTGAGTACTATGAATATACTATAAAGTAGCACCTAGCTGAGGTTATATAGCTTATTGTGGTCATTAAATAGTATTTTTAATTTTTTTTTTATTTCAAGAAAGGCAGTTCTAGCTTTAATAAATCAGAGTCAAAATATGTTCTTTTTTTTTTTTTTTCAAGAAAGGCAGTTTTAGCTTTAATAAATCAGAGTCAAAATATGTTCTTTTTTTTTTTTTTTCAAGAAAGGCAGTTTTAGCTTTAATAAATCAGAGTCAAAATATGTTCTTTTTTTTTTTTTTTCAAGAAAGGCAGTTTTAGCTTTAATAAATCAGAGTCAAAATATGTTCTTTTTTTTTTTTTTTCAAGAAAGGCAGTTTTAGCTTTAATAAATCAGAGTCAAAATATGTTAAGAGAGCTTTGCTTAAGACTTAAAGCCAAGAAATTGTTCAAGTAATAGTACATGGACCTGTTGACAACTCAAGAGAAGACAAAAATCCTTAACTCTGGAAAACAAAGCATAGAAGAAGATCAGTAATGTTTTAGACAAAGTCTTAAAATTCTATTTCACCAGTTGAGACTCATGTATTTAATCTATCCTCTGTTGTAATCTGATCTTTCCATTTAAATTCTGGAAGATAATGTTCAACTCTGTACTTGTCCCTACTATTAAGTTGGCCATTTTCTTTGTGTTTTTGAACTCTTATTTCTGTGTGTCTGGTTTTAGTTTTCCTAATATAAAACTTCCTTCAGAACTTCTTGAAGAACTGGTCTGGTGTTGGTAAATTCTTTCAGGTTTTATTTATCTGAGAATGTTCTTGTCTTCTCTTCCCATATGAAGGATAATCTTGCCAGATGTAGTATTCTTGGTTGAAATTGTCTTTCCCTCAACACTTTGAGTATATTTTCCTATTCTTTCCTTGTTCACATTGTTTCTGATGAGAGGTCCACTGTTAGCCCGATGGGATATCCTTTGTAGGTAACTTGATGTTTCTCTCTTGCCAATCTTAGTATACTGTCTTTGTCAGTGGTTTTGGTCAGTCTGGGCTATAATGTGTATTGGAGAAGATCTTCTTGGGTTGATTCTATTCAAGGTCCTTTGTATTTCTTGGGTCTGGATTTTTGAATGCCTCTCTAGGTTTGGAAAGTTTTCTTCCAGGACTTCATGAAATACAATGCCCTTATTAGTCTCTTCACCTTCTGGGATACCAATTATTTGGATTTTTGGATGTTTCATGATATCTAGTATTTCTTGTATATTAGTTTCATTTTGGGGGCCTATTTTCTCAGTCTTCATGGTGGATTTTTCTACATCAGCGATTCCATCTTCTACATCTGACATTAGATTTTCCATATGATCTACTCAGCTTTTAATACTTTCAAGGAAGGTTTTTGACTTCCTTTGTTATAGCCTTCATCTCTAACAGTTCCATTTGATTCTTTTTTATGTTGTATATTTCTTCCTTAAGATCTCAAAAGAACTTCCTCACCTCCAGGAACTTGTCAGCTCCTTTCTCCTGCCTCTTCTGGAGTTCATTGTCTCTCTTCTCTTGCATCTCTGTTAGCTTTGTCATTATGAATATTCTAAATTCTTTATCAGACATTTCTGTGAGTCTTGTTGTACTCTCTTTGGATGAAGAGGAGTTATTCTTTTCCCTTGGGGGAGAGGTATTTTCTTGGTTTCTCATATTTCTTGTGCAGTTGCAGTATTTCTAGTAATCTGATGGGTTATTCATTTCTTCCTAATTTCTAGAAGTTTAATCTGAATGATCAGAGGTGTGCAGGAGGAGGTGATCTGTAAACTGTTTTCCATTCCATTTTCCTCCCTTTGTGTGGCAGATTCAGTGGGAACTGAGGAGTATGTTGACCTTAATAGTATTTGGATGTTTGGTTGTGGTTCCTTAGACCTGTCTTGACACTCAGAGCATAGAGGCAGAGCAGCAAAGTGATGAGGTAAAAGAAAAAGGATAAAACAGAGAAAGAGAGAGAGAGAAAAAAAAGACAAGAAAAAAAAATATAAAAAAACCCCAAAAAACCTTTTAACCTATTCATTTATTTTAAAAGCCAAAACATGAAAACCACAGGGCATTCTTGCACCCTGCATGCAAGCACTACTTCTCAGCTCTCGTGGTAGGCTCAGTCTTCTTCTGAAGGCCTGCCCTTTTTACTACTCCTAAATAGGAGGAGGAAAGGAGTTTATTAGCAAGATAAAAGATGACCTGAGAGACAAGAGAATACTTTACCTTAAAAAATTACAAAAAAAAGGACAAATTTAATAAATGAAAAGACAGAGATAGAGAAGGATTTTCATTTCCCTTATTCCCTGAAAGCACTACTTCTTAGTTCTAATGAAAGACTCAGTCATCGTCTGAAGGCCTGCCCTTTTTGCCTCTCCAGGCTCAATTCTCAGCAGAACATCTTCATTTCCCTTATTTCCTGAAAGCACTACTCAGCTCTTATGGTTGACTCAGTCTTCTTCCGAAGGCCTGCTCTTTTTGCTTCTCCAGGGTCAGTTCTCAGCAGATTTTAATTCCCCTTATTCTCTGAAAGCACTACTTCTCAGCTCTCATGGCAGACTCTAGTAACTGTTTCTTGACTAGAGGTTTTTGAAGATAGGATGGTTTCCAGTAGTAATTTCCACCATTGGGATGAGAAGGGACCTTGGCAACTGGGGAAAAAGATGAGGAAACCCTGACTCAATCTCAGTTTTATGGAGCCTTCCAAGAAAAGGGAAGGCTTTGGCAGCTTCCATCACTCACAGAGTATCTGTGAGGTTAGAGAAAAGGCAGTGTTGATATTATCCAGAGACTCCTTGGCTTTTGTGGGAAGCCACACTGAGGAAGAGATGGGCTGTCTGGATAGCTAACTGTTCCTCTGTGGAGGGTATTTTAGTGATTGAAGAGACAGGTGACCAGATATATGTAAGATAAACGTGTTGGTGTTATCTCTCGGTACTGTCCTGCAACTCTCAGAAACTACACCTAGAACAGGAAGGAGGTGGGATGAGGATCACGTACTTGTGGAATATGGGCTAAGAATGTGTTCCCCCAGAGGCATTTTTCTTTTCCTCCTGCCATCTGTCTTGTGGGTACCAAAGCTTGGAACTACTTCATTGTTGTTTTAATGAATAGACAATTTTTTAAGTAGTATGTATGCTTACATATGTATTGCAAATTCAGGACAAAGCATGAAAAATAGTAAATAAAAAGAAAGAAAGAAAGAAAGAGAAAGAAAGAAAGAAAGAAAAAGAAAAAAGAAAAAGTGTAATTCATATGCTAAGAAAAGGGAGAAAATGGAACCAGCAGTTGGCATAATAGCTATGTTGCCGGACTCCCATGTAGACGACCACGGTTTGAGTCTTGGACCCAGTGGCTTAAACTCACACCGAGCGTGTATGCATGCATGCCCAAGATCCCAAGAGAAAAATGAAGAAGAAGGGATTGTGGTGTGGCCACCCCCCTGGGGGGATGACTTCCCATTTTCTGTCTCTCTGTTTTTTTCTGTCTTTCTGGCAAGCACATGCGCCCTATAGCAAAAATCTCTCTCTCTCAAAAAAAGAGAGGAAATGTAATAATATGAAATACATATGGAAAACAAAGATAGGAATAAAGATTAAGGGAAACAAATAGAAAACAGTAACAAGTATGGTGAATGTGAATCCATTTATCTCAATAATCATTTTAGATGTCAATGGTCCAAATACATCAATTAAAAGACAGATTATCAGAGTAGATCAAAAAACAAGACCCAAGTATTTGTAGTCTGCAAGAAACCCAGTGTATTTGTCAATTCCTTGGCAACCTCAAAAGCACCTTTGCGCTGCAATTCACTCCAGCCTCAGTAAATAGGTTGGCTCTAGGAAAACTCCAATATGTTAGGTTCTGGTAAAATAGTCCCTCCTCAGGTCATGTATGTTGAGAACCGAGAGCTCTGATGCACTTCAGAATGGTTACTTTTCCCACACCCTGAGATTTGATTTTCACCCTGCAGAAAGCAAGAGGGGATTGAGACCTGGTTGGGTTCCTGAAGGCAAAAACCCAAAGGTGTGGAACCTCCTTACCCTTCCGTGATAGGGCACAAGACTACTTTTTATTTGAGTAAATTTCGAAGCTGAAGCTAAGTTATTTGACGATAGGAGAAAAAGAAGTGGAGAATTCGATGATAATGGAGTGTTTCCATTTGGGTAACAAAGCAGATTAATACAGCTCTTAAAAGAAATACAGGGTCATGTGGGGAAGCTGGTTTTTTGGCAGTTATGATTCTTAATGTGGACAGTATTAAGATCAATAGCCTTTCTGTTCTTCAGAATCAAAGATAATTCATCTAAGTGCATTCAGACAGATCCAAAAAAGCAAAAGAAAACAAGCAAAAAAAATCCCTCCAGCGAAAATAACTCTTCAAGTAGATGGTCTACAAACCTTGCCCTTGATTAGATACACTCATTGTCTCTCAGGAGAGCTTCTTGGCTGTTACTCCTGGCACTGGGGTTACTTTTAGCAGTGGCTAGTGGGTTTCCAGAGCAGCAACTTCCAGTAGCTAAACCCCTGTGGGCCTGGGTCCTCACCAACAACAAAATCTGCTGGTGAATGCTGCTCCAAGGAATTACTAGCGGCTCCAAGGAATTACTAGCGGCTCCAAGGAATTACGAGTGGCTCCTGACTTCTATGCCCTGGAATCTCATGAAATTCTAAAAGGTCCAACTTTGAGAGCCCTCAATCCCAAATATCTCACAAAAGCTTCTGCATTTCCTCTAGGCCAGCTCTCAACAGGCTCCCCTCGAGATCCTTTGTGGACACTTACAATCCATGCTATTCTTGCAAAGTCCTTTGGATCTCCACCAGCTGCTCTCCACACCTCTGGTAGAAAATTTCCATGGACGGAGATGCTGGGCATCAGGCTTGGAAAATGAGTGTTTTCTCATTAGGTAGCTGATGCATTTTGTGTAAATGAGAGGTCCCTAAACAACGACATTTGGAACCGTGCAACAGAAAGACTGACACATGGATAGTAGAAAATTGACAAAGACTCACACCAAAAGGGAGGACAGCCACCAAGACGGGCATAAGTGATCTATGGGTGTGTGTAATATTACTTGAGATCCCGTTTCTGCTTGCCTTTCTCACTTCCCTTTGCTGTTCGAAGCTGAACACAGGAAAGAACTCTTCTGGTGTTCTGGCAGGGCTACTGTCCTCCCTAGAATTGAGGGTCAAGTTTAAAAATAAATAAGTAAATAAAACGGGAGGGGGCAGGCAATATTATGTGGTAGAAAATATTTCCTAAGCTCTTGGATTTAATGTCATTTTCAGTGCTTAATGATACCACCCTAGAGAGTGTATAACAAACGCGGAACAGGGATGACCCAGATCAGAAAGAATTTGGCTAGGGTGGAATACAGATTGAGGGAAAAATAAGGAGCTGGACCTAGTCTCATGAAAGAAAAATCCCTCTGGAATGACATAAAAGACTATTTTTAAAAAGACGAAAAGAAAAACAGTTTGGTTTTTCTTTTAATATTTTTAATGTGTGCTAAGGATTTTAATTTTAAAGGATTTGAATCTCAAACACAAAATAAATCAGGGAAAATTAGATTGGAAAATGGAGAACAGTCAGTGATGTTAGAAGTGACTGAAGATTTGTAAGGTCAAAATGTGGATCAGAGTTTCCCAATTCAAGTTGCTTTTCTGGGTCTTAGATGACATATGGTCAGTGTTAAATTTGCCTGCATTTCTGAAATGTGAACTTCTTTATATAGCCTCCATCACATCTGCAATTAAATTGGGATATTTTACATGTTCTTGTATATTATTTTTATAATGGTGATGATAGCCTAGAAGTCACTTGAAAGCGCAAGATAATAAATACAAGATAGTCCCCAACAAATTGGATTTATGCACTTTATTATTCCCTTTGTCTTTATTACATCTTGAATAAAATAGGAATCACTGCTGTATTTACGTATAGCCCAGCTTCTGCAGAAAAAGGACCCAAATACCCTACTGAAATCCATCAATCCTGGTGTCTTGTATGAAAGCAAGTTTATTCAAAATAACTTTAAAATTTTTATAATTTAATTTTTTAAATAAGTGAGACAGGTGGATTTGGTTTGCAGTATTTATTTATTCATATATGAATAAAAAAGGAATGCAAGTATCATCTTTCATTGCCTCCTCCCACACAGCCCCAGGATATTTAGTGTCTACAATTTTAAATTTTGTTACTTTTTATACTTGATTGTTAAATTTTTTCTAAGAAATTATTTTATTGGAGCTGGCAGATGGCGTGGTGGTTGAGGGCACTGGACTCCCACATGGCTGACCTCAGTTCGAGTCCTGGACCTGGTGGCTTGCTTTCTCACTTTCCCTCTCTCTCACTTTGTCCTTCTCTGGTCAAATTAAAAAAAATTAATTAAGTTAAGTAAAATTTTTTTTAAAAAAAAGAGGAGGGGAAATAGGTCCACCTCTTAAAAAAGGAATCATTTATTTTATTTATTATTACTTTAATTTGATTAGAGAGAGACTGAGAGAGAGAAAAGGAAAGTGAGAAAACAAACCACCAAGTTCAAAACTCAAACCACAATCAGCCATGTGAGAATCCAGCACCTTAACCACCTGCCAGTCCCTTGTATTTGTTTAGGTAAAGGCAAATTATATAAGAAACAGTTTTTTTTTTTCATAAAATCATTCTTTTTTTCTGTGTCAGTATCTTGTTGAAATGCACACACTCGTAATGTGTTGACTACCCTTTTTGCTGAAGCAGAACATACAGAACTTATTTTCACATGGAAGTCTAGAAACGTTAAAATCTAGTTGTGTTCTATAACTAAATGATGTCTAGTGAGTCCACTTAAATATACATAAGCTATATAATCTCATAGTTTCTCCTTTTTTTAAGAGAGGTTTTTGCTATAGGGTGCGTGCAGAGAGACAGAGAGAGATACAGACAGAAAGTGAGAAATCATCCCCCCTCACCCGGAGGGGATGGCCATGCTGCAATCCCTTCTCCTCCAGTCTCCCCTCAGAATTTTGGACATGCATGCACACATGCCTGCTGTGAGTTTTAAGCCACCGGATCTGGGACTTGAGCCATGGTCAACTACGTGGGAGTCCAGGAACATAACCATTATGCCATCCACTAGTCCCTTTGTAGCTTCTATTTATTCGTTTCCTTCTGGAATTGTGTTTTAATGAATGGGCCTGCTAAGTTAACTTTTAAAATGTTCTGGAAGAGATCAATCTGTCCTTTGAGATTTAAAAGCAAAATTGGCATGAATGCATTTGATATTAAAAAGGAAATGAAATGTCTTCCTAAGATATATTTTTGCATTTTGGGAGACTTTCTTCTTATAGGTAGATACTTCTGGATTTAAGTTTCTTCTATTATGAAATCATCCATTTCATTTCCTACACTGATGGTGCTATAGCAGTTTATTAGGCAATGAGACTTCTATGTGCAAGTGGGTCATAAATTATTTCAACATCTGAAATATTAAAAATAAGCTTGTTTTTCTGATTATAAAGTAATTACTAGTCCTTATAAATCATCTGGAAAACACAGACCACTATAAAGATGGGAAAAATTATCTCTAGATAATCTCTTTTACTGTTTTGGCAATTTATCTTTTTAATGCTTAAATGTGTTTATCTAATTTTTAAGCTTTTAAATCTAAGTATAATGTACACTTAACAATGCGTGCCAAATTTTCTCATGCCTTCACCTCCAAAGGAATCACTATTCTGATTTCTGTGGATTAATTTTGCCCATTCTTTAATCTCATATAGATGAAGTCATTCAGCACTAATGCGTTTGAGCCTGATTTCTTTCATGCAGCATAACAGTAGTTCCATTTATTGATATATAATATCCCATTGCATAAATATTCTATGTCCATTCTCCTTTTTAAAAATACATATATATATTTATTTATATTGCCAGAGGATGTATGTGCTCATCAGAGAGAAAGAGAAGAGAGGAGAGAGAGAGAGACAGAGAGAAGAAACATCTTCCAATGGTGTGTGGTCATTACCACAATCGTTTTTCCTCAGTTTCTCTATCCTGCCAGGATTTGGGATACACTTGCACACTCAGCATGTTTTTCAAGCCACCAGGGCTGGATATGAAATTGTGAATAACTGCATGGGATCTGGCTCCCAATGTACAGTGCTTAACCACTGTGCTACAGAGCCAGCCCTACCCATTCTCTCCTTTTTTTTTTTTTTTTTTTTGGAGAGGTTTTTGCTATAGGGCGTGTGCGCTCGCCAGACAGACAGAGAGAGACAGAGAGAGAGAAAGCGAGAAATCACCCCCCAGGGGGGATGGCCACATCGCAATCCCTTCTCCTCCATTCTCTCTCGGGGTCTTGGGCATGCACGCACACACGCCTGGTGTGAGTTTTAAGCCACCGGGTCCGGGACGCGAACCGCAGTCGACTATGTCAGAGTCCAGCGACATAGCCATTACGCCAACTGCTGGTTCCCCCATTCTCCTTTTGATAGACATTTAAACTGCTTACAGTTTTTGGATGGATAAACAGCTTTGAGAATTTTGCATGTCTTGTGTTCACTTTGCATGGATATTTAGCTAGATGTTACTGTTGTTGTTTAGCTTTAGTAGATACTGCCATACAGTTTGTCACAGTCAACGTATTTATCTAAATTATACATGCTAACTATACTGACAATTGTATTAGAATTTGTTGACTGAATGCAAATCTTACATGCTTTATGTTCTCCACGTGCAAATTCTAATTAATCAGTAATATTCTACATTTCTTACTAACTCTTCTTTGACTGTCTTTTAAACATCTCATGTATGTATAAGATGGGTCCATGGGTCTATCCATATCCTATATTTAGATTTGGAATATGACTTAGTATTTTAAGAATATGTTTTATTTTGTTTACTTTATTCTTAGTCTTAGTGACAGTCTATATATAATCCGTATGATTCATGAGGTAAAGTATAGTTATAAACTTACAAAGGAAAATTTTCCACAATTTTATTTATGACCTGGGGAACTGGGATAACAGAACACTGAATATACAATGAACACAGGGGTTCTGCAGAGGTTGTACATATATTACACATACTCCTAGGCACATTGTTAATTAAGATATGGTGGGTTGGGGCTGACCTTGTAGTATGGCAGTTAAGCACCATGTATAGGTAGTTGGATCACACATGGCCACCTACAGTTTGAATTATGGGCCTGGTTGCTTGAAAAACATGCTGGGTATGTTTGTGTGCATGTCCCAAATCCTGATGGGATGGAGAAATGGAGGAAAAAGGATTGGTGCATGACTATGACCCACTGCGGGATGCTTTCTCTCTCTCTCTCTCGCACATATGCCCTCTAGCAATAAAAAGAAATGTAGAATTAAACTAACCTTCTTAAACTAAATGCTATTGGCTAAAAGACTCTTTATTTATTTATTTATTTTTAGTAGGTGATATCTGAGATTGGTACAGATTGGACCAATCTTTTTTGAGGAAATTGTGAGATACGTAGTGTACCAAAAAACATTGATACTAAAGTCTCCACAGAAAGAAATATATTTTGGGTATATTGAATTGGTTTCCTATCATTCTCAGAAATTTACCAGTTATTTTTATTTTTGTTTTTGTTTTGTTTTGTTTTGTTTTTAGAGAGATTTTTTGCTACAGGGCGCATGCACTCACCAAAAAGACAGAGAGACAGAAAACAAAAAATCGTTCCCCATGGGGATGGCCATGGTGCAATCCTTTCTCCATTCTTGTCTAGGGATTTTCAGCACGTACATACAGGCACCTGGCGTGAGTTAAGCCGCGGGGTCCAGGACTTGAACCATGGTCAGCTATGTGGGAGACAAATGATGTAATCATTATGTCATCTGCTGGTCCCAACCAATTAGGTTTTTTATCTTTATTATTATGAACTAATGAATATAAGCATAGTTGATAGGCTTAATGCATTGCAATGTTTATTCTTATTGAAGTTCAATCGTCTCATCTTTAATAGAACTCTCTTCAACTTGTCTGAATCCCTTTGATATAATTTGAATGGCACTTGTTAACTTCCTTATTTTCCAATATGAAAAGATTCTTTAGATAGACATAAATATATTTATCTCACACATTTCTTGTCCCAGACTTGGAATCAGTCATTGTCTAAGAAGTCCTAGTTTTTTTAGTGGGAAGCACTATTTTAAGAATGCATCTGGTGCCTAGGGATGTTCACTGCTCTGGAGTTGTCAGTCTAGCCTCTTCAGTGAACAGATGTAGGAAACAAATCTGTGTGTGTTTATGTGTCTGATAAGACACAATTTCTCATGAGTTTATGCTGATATTTCCAATTCAAATATTGGACTACAGAATTTTACATATCACTTTTATAATAGGTATGCATTTTCTGATTTCCTCACTAGGAATCCTAGTACTCATGAACACTGAGGATAGAATTAGAATATCCATGATGGGCAATTTGTTTTATTCCCCGCTATATGCTCAACTGTCTCAGAATAAAAATATGAATACCATCACCACAAACAAAATCAGTTGAATGTAGTTTTTGGAGAGTGGCATGTTATCTCTATTTTCTCCTTCAGTTTTTATGGTTGTACTCTGTGCCATCAGGATATGCAGCTACTATATGGTATACTTTCCCCTTTTATTCTTCATCTAGTCTTCATTTTAAGGATAAGTTATATTCAATGCTCATTTACCAGTCCTGATGTTAATCTCTCAGACGTTTTTGTTTGAGTTTGTTTGCTAAAGGTCCCTTAGAAATGGCTCACAGAAAGAGTTCTGTGAGTTCTTTTAAGTCTGGAGCAATTTTTCTGTGTCCTTTATTCTTTTATTTTGGAGAGGTTTTTGCTATAGGGCATGTGCACTCGCCAGACAGAGAGAGACAGAGAGACAGAAAGCGAGAAATCACCCCCCCCAGGGGGGATGGTCACGCCGCAATCCCTTCTCCTCCACTGTCCTCTCGGGATCTTGGGCATGCACGCATACGCACCTGGCGTGAGTTTTAAGCCACCGGGTCTGGGACTTAAACCACGTTCGACTACATGGGAGTCCAGCAACATAGCCATTATGCTAACTGCTGGTCCCTGTGTCTTTTATTCTTGATAGTCATACTATCCCCGGGGATAAAAATTCTTTGACTCATTTTTTTTCTGTTGAATATAATAATAACCTTTTTTTTTTTTTTTTTTTTTTAGCACAAACACATTTGTTTACTAACCAAAGGGATGATCCTAATTAAATCAACACTTGGAAATAGTTGTACGTAAAGTGTTTGCGGTAAAGGTAATTGAATACAGTAATGAAAAAGAAAAGTAGTATGAAGATTTGCTCATTGAACTGAGCTTGTTCATTCTCGCAGCTAATTCCTGTCTGAAGTGATGATGGAATTTTTATTCTACTTTCTCACAGACTCGAGTACAGGTGACATTATTTGTGGTACAGTCCACCACTAATTTTCCATCTTGCAATTTTCTTGTTATTGTGCTTTCTTTCCCATCCCATTCTTGATGTTGAACCAACACATCATCCTTAAAGTCATAGACAGTCTGAGTTTTTCTGCCATCAGCTGTAGTTTCTTCAAACTTTTCTCCCAGGGTAGAAGAAAACTGTGATGTCTTTAAAGTGCTCTCAGTTTTTACAGTGAGGTTCTTCCCATCACAAGTGATAACAGTCTGGTTTAGCCATTGCACCCATTATTCGCAGAGCCATTCCCACACCTACTTCCTTCATGTACTCATCAAAGCCTTTGCTGTCCACCAGGCGCCATCTTCCTTGTAGCTGCTGAATGTCAGACATGGTAGGCGCGGGCGGCGGGCAAGCACAGCAGACGGTAGGGACCCGGGCGAGGAGCTTGCAGTCATAATAATAATTTTTTAAAAGAGATTTTTGCTTTAGGGCATGTGCACTCACTATAGAGATTTTCTTGAAAATCTTAAGTATGTTATTTCATTTTTTTTCCTTGGCGTAAAGTATTATCAAAATATCTGAAAGTGGGCTTATTTTTATTTTACTTATAAGGCTCATATTCTTTTTGCCTTTATGTTCATATGGTTTTTCATTTTTCTTTAAAGTCCAACAATTTTACCGAAGTATGTGTTCATTTATTTCATTAGGTACATGGTGTGGTCTTTGAACATGTGCTTTCAAATACTTTTTTTTTATTTCAGTCAAGTTTTTTTATTTTTTTTTTGAGAGAGATTTTTGCTATAGGGCGTGTGCGCTCACCAGACAGACGGAGAGAGACATAGAGACAGAAAGCGAGAAATCACCCCCCAGGGGGGTGGTCACGCCACAATCTCTTCTCCTCCATTCTGCTCTTGGGAGCTTGGGCACACACGCACATGCGCCCGGCATGAGTTTTAAGCCACCAGGTCTGGGATGTGAACTGCAGTCGACTATGTGGGAGTCCAACGACATAGCCATTACGCTAACTGCTGGTTCCCCTATTTCAGTCAAGTTTTGATCTTTACTTTTTTTACTTTTTTTTTTTTTTTGCTTCCTCAAGAACTTCTATTATCCATATGTTGGATCTTCTTTGCCAAATTATCATAATTATCAGTTTTTTGGAAACATCTTTATTTCTTCTTTTTTTAAAAGAACTATTTATTTAATTTAATTTATTATTATTATTATTATTGTTATTTACTTTGAGAGAGAAGAGGAAAGCAAGAAAGTAAGTTGCCAGGTCTGGAACTCAAACTGTAGTTGACCTTGTGTGAATCCAGCACCTTTACCATCACACCACCTGCCAGCCTCCATTTCTTCTTTTTTAATTTAAAATTTTTTCTTCTTATCTTTTGTACTTTTTCACTCAGTGTTCCTCCTGGCTTTATATGTTTCCTTTACGTCTTATTCCTCCTGAAGAACTTGAACCATATTTATAACTTTTTCTAATTCTGATTTACATTGTTACTTTATGTCATTGTTTTCTTATTACTATTTATATCTAATATCATTGAAAAGTGTTCTTTGAAAGGACTGGCAGGAGATGGGGTGGTTAAGGCACTGAACTCCCAAATAGCCAACCACGATTCAAACCCTGGATCTGGTGGCTTGCTTTCTCACTCTCTCTCTCTCTCTCTCTCTTTGGTCAACCTGAAGAATAATAAATACAATTAAATAAATAATTCCTGAAAAAGTGTTCTTATAGATAGCAGGTTATAGCTTTCTTGTGTTTCATGGTTGTGTATTTCTTGCATGTTTTTATTATCTGTAGAGATGTTACTTTTACTCTTTGTTTTCTCATTCTATTAATATATAGCAACTTTGTATGGGATTTGGCTTTGAAAATT
Organism: Tupaia belangeri chinensis; assembly: GCF_000334495.1. Taxonomy (NCBI): domain Eukaryota; kingdom Metazoa; phylum Chordata; class Mammalia; order Scandentia; family Tupaiidae; genus Tupaia; species Tupaia belangeri. The sequence goes on from NW_006159583.1 coordinate 4,966,440, forward strand.
TTCATTTTTTTATCCTAATTTGTAAGAAATAGGTTGTCCTGAACTTTGTTCAGGAAGGAGGCTTGGTTTAGATTGTTTTTGTAACTTCTCAAAGCTATTCCCTTGGCTGTTTCCATGCAATATTAAAACCATGGTAGTTTACCTTCTTAGATTTTTAAAATACTTTTATTTATTGATTAATTTTTGCTATAGGGCATATGCACTCACCAGAGAGAAATGAGAAAGCAAGTGGCTATATCTGGAACTCAAACCATGGTCAGTCACATGGGAGTCCAGTGCCTTAATCACCATGTCACCTGCTGGGCCCTCCTCCCTAGATTTTTTTATTTTTTTTTTGGAGAGACTTTTTGCTATAGGGCGCTGCACTCGCCAGAAAGACAGAGAGACAGAAAACGAGAAATCACCCTCTGGGGGTATGGCCACACCTCAATCCCTTCTCCATTCTCCTCTAGGGATCTTGGGCATGCACGTACACCTACCCAGCATGAATTTAAGCCACTGGGTCCGGGACTTGAACTGTAGTCAACTACATGGGAGTCCAGCGACATAGCTATTACACCAACTGCTGATTCCTAGATTTTTAAAATCTCTGTTCTCCTCATTTTTATTTGGATCTTGTCTTTAGTGGCTCTGTTGTCCTTGAGTGGTTCAATTTTTATTCCACTCGTAAAAGTATGAGGGTGTTTTTGGATAAGTGCCCTAAGATTGGGGAGGAGGCAAAACCCCTATCCATTTGAGCAGCTGTTCTCAAACTGGTCTCTCCTATTTCTAGTGAATACTTGCTGCCTGCTTTGGAACTCTCCTGTTCTTAGAAGCATCAGATACCCTAATGTGTCTCTCTGCTCACTCACACACATATGCTGACACAGTGTGGGTCTGGTGGTGGTTGATGATTTGCCCCTACTCATATTGGTGTGGAAGGGTAGGTCAGAGAATGCCTTGTTAAATATTACTTAAGGAGTTTTGATTTTGCAATTTAATTACCCAGTTTTTTATGTGGGGATTTGGAAAATCTGAACTCTACATCCACTACTACTTCTTTCTATGATAGAATTCCCCAGTTCTTTTTAGAACAGTAGACTCATTGACCATGGCCCTTCAACCTCGCAGCTAGGAGTCAATTGATGAGAAGGAAATCTGAACTAGAAATTACTCTGTGTTGTGATTGTGATTTTGTGTGTGTGTGTGTGTGTGTATACATTGTGTGTGTGTGTGTATACATATGCATTTATTTAGGGGATGTGGGGCTGCTACCGACAGCACTACTATATTTCTATGTGGGTATATCCTAAAAACCCAGTGTTTTGTTTTGCCCAGAATGATTTTTTCACATTTTGAACACAGGAAGTTTTTCCTCTGGTTTGTGGTATGGGCACTGTTTGTAGAACTGGTCTTTGTTTTCAGGTATATTTTTGTCTCTCAGAATGACACTGGCACTACATCACTAATTACCCTCGGACAGGTTAGCCTGTCTGCAATTTTTTCCCTCCTAGACTCCACAGCTATTCTCATCTGGAAAAATTTTAGCTTCCTGTTGCCCTTAGAATGTTTCTTTTGTTTGTTATTCACTCCAGTTCACTTTCCAGTAAGGTGGGGACAGGGTGAGTGTTGTTTCCACAGGATTCTTGAACGATTTCATTTTATTAGATATAAACCACTTGTGAGGTAAGGCCCATTGATCTTGAGGTCTTACAAAGCCAAAGACTTTAGGAAAATGGAGGAATGACTTTTAAGATGAATTTCTATTAATATTGATAAATGGAGGATTCGTTTATCCTCTTTTTTTCATTGAGACCATCATCTATTTATAATTGGTTCTCATGGTAACCAAAACCAATTATACAAAATAAGACTTATTAAATTATTCTACTTTAATGTAAATTTCATTTCATACTCTTCC
>NW_006159583.1:4968576-4971929 GCF_000334495.1 Tupaia belangeri chinensis
ATTTAACAGCAAGATACTGAAGTTCAGGCCAGTAGGTGGCATGGGGGTTAAGGTGCTGGATTCCCATATGGCCGAATGCCATTCAAGTCCCAAACCCGGTGACTTGACTAGCAGAACAATAAATGTGTGTGTGTGTTTTTAAATTTTTTTAGATACTGAAGTTTAAAAAGAGGCCTGTAATGGAGTATACAAATTTAAAAATTAAACATTTTTTTCATCTGCAAGGCACATACACTAGTTATGATGTGAGGGATTGAAAATTAACCCACATTAGCCAGAGAGGTATTAAACTTAAAAAGGACCAAGTGTAATCAACAGGGATTAGTGAAGATAAAGAAAAATGAATTTAAAGTGCTCATAAAATACACTAAAAAATTTTAAAAATGCCTATGTCCTCAAATATAGTGAATATGTCTACAAGTCTGTAATACTTAATTCAGTGTAAAGTATGTTTATAGAAAAATTCTATTGATGGCCTCATTTATTAATATATGTGATAAAGGATATTTAAGAAATTATTGGTGAACTACCTTAGATAACAAAGATAAACAAAACTATCCATTTGTTTTCAAGAGAACTCAGAAATGTTTAGAAGAATAAATGAACAATCGGAGCCCTTTATAGAAAAAATATATACTTTATTTTCAACTAGAAAGGTGCAAACATGTAACTTTTGGTCACACTCTCAACAAATAAACTGTCCAAAAAACAGCCATGGTCAAGTAGAAACAAATGCTTTCAGGTGGAAAAACTGATCAGTTATCTAAAGCTACTCATTGTTTAATAAAGTTTGTTCATTAAAAGTGAGGCTACCACAATTTCTATCTAGAAATGAGACTTCAAGAACATTGGTGCTTCCCCTTTAGCAAATAATCTGTTTTAATGAACTATCATTCTAACTGACCAGAATTTCAAGTTGAGTATCCATTTCATGCTTTGAATTATCAGACAAGCTTTACGTTCTACTTACGGTATATTCAGAAACTGAGGCTAACATTTGAAATATCAAAGCATCGAAAACAAAAACAAAAAAGGCACAAATGACTTTAAATTAACTTAGATAACTGTACAAATATATATATATACACACACACACACACACGCACACACACACACACACACACACACAATATTTACAATATCAATAAAAAAATCTGGCTTGTTACAGGCAAATTAACTTGCCACAAGCTGTCCAGTCTAATAGACAGGATTCTGATTCCTGAATACTGTCACTTGAATCAGAATGTCAGAGCTGAATCTGCTGTTCTGATTTAAAGAACAACTTGACTCAGCCTCATGCTGGTTGGAGAAGGCACATTCTAGCTTTTGCTGGCATCCCAGGTGGGTCAGTAAGCATGCTAAAATCTCCCTTCCCAATGACACTCCAAAGAGCAGGCACGTTACTACTCTAAAATGACATCTGATGGCACTAGCCTTCCCACTGCTCCTAAGACAGGAACTTAGGATACATTCTGGCACTGGGCACTAACAAGAGTTCCACTGTCAAGTCTTAAAATTTCTTCAAACCAGTGTCTGGGGTTGATAGACTATTTGTTTTGACATGGCACAATGAACTTGGTGGGCTATTTTTACCTCAGTTAGAAAAACAGATTTAAATATCTCATGCTACTGAAGTCATTTTTACATGAAAATGAGATGTAAATCAGTTCAAGTCATAGTCTAAGGAGTTAATGTCTCTCACTCTCGGGCTTCATGCCGTGTATGTCTCCATACATCTTCCTGTAGTACAGGGACTCAAAGATGTCATTGTCTCTGGGGCAGTTGTAATGGCAGGCACAGGTCTTGATGAACATCATGCTCTTCTTCATGACTTCGCCGTCGGGACACTTGAACTCCACGGGCAGGGTGGTGGTTCTGTGGGGCGTGCAGCATCGGCCGTCGGTACACACTCCACAGAACTTAGCTCGGTATGTCTTTACACTGGTGCAGCCAGAGAGCTCGAACTTGACAGGCTTGGAGATTTTGGGAGTGCGGATGCACTTTTTTCCCTTCTAAGGAAGACCAGGGAGAAGAGAAAAACCAATTACTCTACAAGAGGAATGACTTTCTTCAACCCTCTGTGTTCTAGTCTCACGCTGTCTGACTTGTGTTTATATTTTGAGGAGAGGAAGTTTGAGTCTCCCTTGCCAGTTTTCCAAAAATAGATATGGCCTCTGTTGGAATGTCTTGAATTAGCTAACACCATGGAGGATTTTTTTTTAGTGGAAAACTGGTAGTTCCTATTACACAATCTCTCATTCCAGCAAAGTAGTTCAATGGTTAGATATTTTGGGGGTTAGTGGGCCTAGAATAACCAGGATGGCAAGACACCTAACTTTGGTCCTTTCCACTATCATTCCATGAAAATTCGTTAAGGGGAGCAGAATATGTACCTTAATGTTCTCTTCCAGGTCTGCTTCACAAGGCCTGACCATGCACAGACGGCTCTGCTTCTCCAGCCTGCAGAAGGCATTGTCGTTGGTAACCCGGGTGGAGATGCCCATCCCGCAGGTCTTAGAACAGGCGCTCCACTCTGTAGTCTGAACCAGGCAGTTGGCTCGAATCATAGTTGGGTCTGGGCCAAATGTGTCTTCCAGTCGGTAGGCTGTGAAGGCAGAGCATACACCACTAGGTAAGACTCCAGCATAAGATGCTTCCCCCTGTCCCTGGCCTGGTGAGGACTCAGTCCCCCAGAGGATCACAACACTGAAAGGAGGAAGATCAACCCACCTGCAAGGGCATGGCCAACCACCGTGTCACGGTCCTTGGGCTCATCACACACCCATTCTTCGCAGCATTTCCCAGGCAGCTTGACCCTCCTCGGGAAGGGGCAGTCAGGGCTGGGCAGGCGAACGTCTATGCTGCACAGGGGCACGCAGCCCACTGCCCCGTCCAGGCAAGTGCACTGGTATTTGCAGCTGCTCTGGAAGGACTCTCCGCTCCGGTACACGGTCCCACCGAAGACGCAGGGGGCACCATCTTTAGCTAAAGGAGAAGATGGGGAAAGGGGAGTGCAGCGGTCAGTCTTGGGTTCCCCTGGCTCTTAACATAAGGGCGTCAGGGATGCAAGTTGGGCTTGGGACTGCAGGAGGCAGGCTGGAAGCAGCTGGAGAAAGAGAGTCAGTTGGAGCGGTTTCTTTTTCTAGCAGGTGGGTGGGCGTCAGGGAAGAGGCAACCTGGACACCAAGTGGTGGCGTCGCAGGTCGAGGGGCTTACCGGTGCACACGCCAATTTTGCGGTTGGCCGGGGAGCCAAAGTCACAGAAGAGGCCCTTGTGCGGATCGCAGGGGTCGCGTTCGGTGCACAGCTCACCCAGCTGCTTGGCGCAGACTCGGCAGCAGCCACAGCCGTCC
>NW_006159583.1:4972180-4988987 GCF_000334495.1 Tupaia belangeri chinensis
CGACCCCCTCCCGGCCCGCCGCTAGCGAGGGCAGGGCCTCCCGGCTCTTACCTGGCTGCAGAAGGCGAGGAGGAACACGAAGGCGAAGCGGACGGTACCCATGCCGGCGGCAGACATGGTCGGGGCGCAGCAGGCGCGGCCGCGCTTTTATAGCGCCGGGCGGCCGCGGCTCGCCAATGGGCTGAATGGAGTCCCACACAAACAGGGACATTCCTCGCATTCCTCCCCACCTTCCTGCCTCATCAACTCACACCGGATTGATCCTGACCCCTTGACACTCAGCATTCCTCCGTCTGAAAAAGCTGGCACACTCCAGCTCACCGAAAAAAAAAAAAAAAAAAAAAAGGCACAGTATTTCCAGCACCGAATAGGTTTGTTTCTTTTTCTTTTCTTTTTTTTTTCCCGTTCCTCTTTTCCTCTTCGCACCGTCCCTCATTTATAACATTTAGAAACATACTGGCAATGATTATTTTCCATACCATTTCCTTTCTAATAGCGTTGCCTTGTTCTGTCCATTGACAGAAATACTTTTTAAGAGGTGGGCAGCTGAAGAGGCAAACAGCGGGGATTCTTTAAAAATTTGAGAGTTTTTTTTTTATTTTTTTGGTTTCGCATGATTTTTGTTGTAGAGGCTGTACACTTTTGAAAGTTTTAAGAGAGCAGAAAAGGTGCGAGTAGTTTTTAACATGTGAAATCCCCCAAATGCCCCCCTGAAAAGTCCTGGATTCTATATCTAAAATGTAGGAATTTGAACCTTTGTCATGTGAGATAACGGTTTGGCTGCCCATTGCCAGACAAGAAGGAGGACCAAGCTGGGGGTGTAGTTTCCCGGGGCAGCTTTGCATGCTTTCTGTGTTTTCTCTCAACACTAGAAGTTTCCTTGTTGGGAATAGGGGCTGGGGGGATGGATGAGTGACCATCAAGTTTTGAAGAAAAGCAGTCTATTGTTAGGTCAGAGGAAATGATTCCGCTTTGGGTAGGTGGAGGCTGTGGGTGGGGATGGGAGCACAGGGGTGGGAAGAGAGGGGGACCAGCAAGAAGTGTCTGGCTTACTTGGGGCATTTTAAACATAGCTGCACTCAGGTCTTTGAAAAGCCAGGGACTTCTCTTATACTACAACCTATACTATTCAAATGTGGCTTGGACGTGATTTGTCTTGAAGTAAATTTTTTTGATTATGAAACAACAGTGTACCCCATTGCATCTGGTTGTAAGCTAAGAGTATCAGTAAATCATATTTATATTTTCAGTGACTCCTCCCACATCTATAAATAGCGATGATGACTTATTATCCAAGAAGCATGCAGTCTAAGGAGTGCGGTCCACTCAGAAAGAACAGGTTTGCGCTCTTGCTTCTGAGCAGATGTCAAATATAAACAGTAAGAGGCCAGCAGGTGGCATGGTGGTTAAGGTGCTGAACTCCTACGTAGCTGACCACAGTTCTAGTCCTGGATCTGGTGGCTTGCTTTCTCACTTCCCCCCACCCTCCTTCCTTAATATTTCTCTGGTGAACATGTATGCCTTGTAGCATTTTTTAAAAAATTAATTAATTAAATTAAATAAATGATTCTTTAAAAAAAATGTAGCCAATAAGCTTAAGCATATTCCCAGTTCTTAATATTACTACTTAGCTTTATTAAGAACCCAGTTAATTAACTGTGTTTCATTTATTAAAATCTACGTTGTTAGTGGCTTTATCGTTAATTTCAGTAATCACTATATGTAAAGAGAGTAATTCTAGGTCATGTCATTTCTGCCTTCTGTAGTGCCACATTATTTGACACTGGTGTTATCTATGAGTACATAACTTCCAGTTGTAGATGCTTTAAAATATAGGCTTAAGATAAGCATATTTGTTTCTAAAGACATGCTTTACAAACAACACATTATAGGTTTATAACTTGAAAATAGCCTTGTTTATTCTAGCCAGATTTTTGAAAGTTACAATTTGTTCTACTGCAAAATAGCCAAGAAAAAAAAAATCCACTCCAACTTCAGGAGAGACCACATCACCTGTGCACAATTACCTCATTAAGCAAGCCACACGGTGTACAGTGTAGTTGCATGTCCACAGTATGAATGACCAGCAAAGGGAGCCTCTGAAGCTCGGGAAGAATTTTCATCATTATTATTTAGTGTTCTTTCCAAGCACTCCTCAAAGAGAAGAGGCTTAAGAGTTCCTATTTAAAGAAGGAACATTCCAAGTTATGTTAATAGCCACATGTGTATTAAAGGCAGCTTGGTCCCCATCTTTTCTTCCCTTGTGCATGATTTTGAAAGTCCAAAATATGTGGGAAGCCACAATGAAATCTTTCAAGACCTAAACTCCCAATTACCGCTACCGCTAATGGTTGGAAAGGTGGAATCCACTGGAAAGGGGAGGGATGTGAAATGTGAACATCACCTAAGGCTGGATGAGGGCTTGGTGGTGAATTCTTGTCGTTTGCAGCATGAGGGAACTGGGAGAACTGTAGGGGAATTTTTAAATCCTTGGGAGAGTCTGAGAACCACCAACAGCAGCTTCGTGCACACAGGGAGAAGACTTAGTCATGGAGGGGACAAATGACTAGACTGGGTTATGGTTGGGTGTTCTGGGTCATATTCTTGGAATTGCCATTCACAGATCTCAGAGAAGTCACAAGGAGAGCATATTGCCATGTTTCCATTTATAAAATCAAGGTTATAATAATTTTTAAAATTATTTCATAGAGTTCAGTGAATGTTAAATAGATGAAAAATCTTTAAGCAATTATTTATTTTTATTTACTATTATTCTTTGTTATTTGCTATAGGGCATAGGGCATGTGTGTTCACCAAAGAAAGACAGCGAGAGAGAGAGAGAGAGAAAGTGAGAAAGCAAGCCTCTAGGTCTGGGACTCAAACCGCGGCTGACCATGTGAGAGTCAAGTACCCCAAACATGATGCCATCTGCTGGCCCAATAGACAAAAATTATTAAAAGGAGTCAATACTTTTTTTTCAATCTTTCTTGATTTTCCCTTTCTCTTATATAACAAGTATATTACTGTTCTACTCTACTGTTAATAATGACAAAATAGGCCCAGCCAGGTAGTGTGGTGGTTAAGGCAGCTGGGTCCCATATAGCAGACTGCACAGTTTGAGTCCTGGACCCAGCAGCTTGAAAAATATGCTAGTGCATGTGTGTCCATGCCCAGTATTCCAAGAGGAGAATGGAGGAGAAGGGATTATGGCATTGCCATATCTCCTGGGGGACAATTTCTCATTTTCCCTTTCTCTCTCTCTCTCTTTCTCTTTCCAGAGAGCACACATGCTCTACAGCATTATTTTTTACATAACAAGACATATTATGAAAAGAATGGTTGGGAACCAGCAGTTAGCGTAATGGCTATGTCGCTGGACTCCCATGTAGTCGACCGCGGTTCGCGTCCCAGACCCGGGGGCTTAAAACTCACGCCGGGCGCGTGTGCGTGCGTGCCCAAGATCCCGAGAGGAGAATGGAGGAGAAGGGATTGCGGCGTGACCATCCCCTCTGGGGGGTGATTTCTCGCTTTCTGTCTCTCTGCCTCTCTCTGTCTGTCTGGCGAGCGCACGCGCCCTATAGTGAAAACGTCTCCAAAAAAAAAAAAAAAAAAAGTAAAGAAAAGAGTGATTTACTGTAAAATTCACAGTCCTTCAAAGTTTCAACAAATCTATAGTCAGATACAAATAAATAGTTTTAATATTGGCTAAAAGAAATGAAACATTCTGAAAGGTACAGAACACATAAAATCTCAGAATTAAAAAAAAAATTCTGTGCATTTTAAGGTTAGTTCCAGGTTTTATACTCAGAACTCTTTTTAAGGGATTAATATAAAAGATTATTATTAAGAGAGTGGCATAGAAGGTTGGCTCTCTGATGTAGTGGTAATGTTTAAGTGAAGCTGGAGCCATGTGGAAGATAGCAGGTTCAGTCCCCTATCCACCTGAACATGCCAGACCCACATGCCAATGATCCCAGCTGGCTGGGCTGGCTGAGGCGGTCATGATGTGGTACCCTGTTGAGGGTGCTGGTCTCTTTTTTTTTTTTTTTGAGAGAGAGAGAGGCACAAAGAAACAGAATCAGACACACACATACACATATACCAAGAGAGAGAGTGAGAGAAGACACCCAAGACATTCAAAGACTCAGAAGTATGTTTTTATTGTGATATGGACCATTTAGTGCCAGGAAATTCAAAGGGAAAGGCTGACACTGTCCTGAATTCTGGAATCTGAATTCTTACACTAATATAAATGACTCAGCAAATGTTTGTGTGTGCCTGGGCGGTAAAGGGGAAATAGTAGCTTCTTACAACTTCATCCAACTCTGACTTATCCCAGCCCTTTTGATTGACACAGCAGGTCAACACTGGGAGAAAAAGGTCTTTGAATTTCTGTGCGAAACAGTTAAGATGCACTAATTTTGACTTGTAAGCAAGTGTTTATCTAGCAAATGCTTTTTAGAGAGTATCCCCCACCTTTCCCCCACCCATAAAATGTGGAATTCATTAGACTGGCCACTGGGTCCTGTTTACCCAGCTATATAAGGTATGTGTGTGTCTACCAGGGCATCACTTGTTCAGGCCGTTTGGTTAAGTCTTGTAAGATGTTCAGCTGTGGATATACCACATTCCTTCCCTTATGGTCCCCCCCCCCAAAAAAAAAAATAAGTTAGTTGATCAGGTATCAGACATAGAGAAAATCTGGCAGGACTACAGGAAAGTGGCCAGACTTGGAGTGTTTGTGTACTTAAAGAAGGAATCTTGCACATTTTCAACTTTTAGTTGTAGACATTTTCTTATAAGAGCAAGTTGGAGTCAGTGCCAGCCCTCAAAGCGGAAATCAAAGCTCCCAGGGAAACATAGCAGAGGAATGTGACTCAGAGCCAAGCCCCGTGTGCAGTGCACACACGGAGCTGTCAGACTTATAGGAAGTCTGGCCATTTATGGGCATCTGGACAGCGAGCGATTTGTCCTTATTTATGGTGGGCTGAGCGCTGGCTTCTCATGCTTCCCGTGTGCTTCCAATTCAATCATGTAAATGAGTTCCATTTAAAAAAAAAAGATATGCCTGAGGCCTTTGGAAAAATAGTAATAAATATTATTCTAAAATCTTCAGGGACCCTGGATTGGTTTACATGACTCTCTGTTTGCATAAGATGAAGGTGAAGGAGCGGGCGTTCTAGCTGTGAATTCAGAGGTGGGGAAGAAGTGCGGATGTTTACTGTCTCAATTACTTTCATTACCTGTGTGCTTTTTCCTCCTTATAATTAGTTCTCTGACTTTCCTAGGATATTTTCTGATGCGAAGGAATTTGTCAGAAGACAGTCAAGGCTGTTCCATGTGGTTTGCATTGAGATTTGTTTATTTCCTCACTTGTAGATGGAGTTGGGAGGTGCAAGGGTGAGAAGGGGGGAATAGGTTTGTTTATTAAGATATCCTCTTAAGTTCACCATTTGTTTCCCTTATCTTGTTAGTTGGACCCTTGCTTTATTAGTTTACTTAGAATCCTGTGTTGCAGGTGGTGCCAGACTTCAGAGTGTCACTAGGGATGAACCAAGGGTCTCTAACACTTTTCCTGTCTGCCCTGAAACTCATATTCATTACAATGGAGCCACTAGGAATACTTAGCCCTTTGTTTTATTGACCAGAATGTGAAGAGCCCCCTAGGTGATACTTAAGGTAATACTTAAAGTGATATTGAAGTGAATGAGAATGAAAGCAGGGGTGGGGGGATGAAGGGTGTAACACTATTCATTAAAATGTGTGCCTTGGGGAGACCAAAACCATAGGTTGAGGAGGAGAGAATTGAGACTAGCTAACTCATAGCAAAGAATGGGAGTAAATGAAAGGATAAATATTTTGAAAAGACTGAGATAAAATGCACATGATGTATCCCTGGGGATTTTGCTGGGGTATGGAGAACTGAGGCAAAGTAAGCTAGGCCTATCAATTCATTTCTGGAAATTCTCTCCCACCACTGGCCAAGAGGCCTGACACCCCTTCTCACAACTTCAGGGTTCTCTGGAGTACTTTTCTTTTCTTTTTTTTGGGTAAAGAATTATTTAATTTTATTGATTTTAATTTGACCAGCGATAGATACAGAGAGGAAGAGAGAGAGGGAAAGTGAGAAAGCAAGCCACCAGGTCCAGGACTTGAATCACGGTTGGCCATGTGGGACTGTCCAGCACCTTAACCAATGCGCCACCTGCTGGCCCCCTCTGGAGTACTTTTTGAAAATCATTAGACAGAGAAGACCTGCAGGGAGGCCCAAATGTGAATTCCATACCTGCCTTTTACCAACCACATGACCCAGAAAAGACACTTTCCATCTCCTACAATCTACCCCTCTTTCCCCACACATATGCAGTTAAAGTGCAGCCCAAAGAGGCGATCTTTATGAAAACGCATTTGTGTTTGTCCACAGGGATTTTTTTGTTGTTGTTTTGTTTTGTTTTGTTTTGGTTTTAGATTTTTGCCTTAGGATGTGTGCCCTCTCTGGAGAGAGAAGGAATGTGACAAATCATCTCTGGGGGGGATGGCCATGCTGCAAATCCCCTACCCTCCATTTTCCTCCTGGGATTTTGAGCATACACACATTCATGCCCAGGGTGATTTTCAAGTCACTTGGTCCAGGACTCGAACCACCGTTGGCCGTGTATGGATAGAATGCCTTAACTGCCACACCACCTGCTGCTCCCAAGGTATTAGGGTCTTAAAAATTATCCTTCTCTTTCATTCTTTTCTGTCTCTTCCTTGCCCTAAGACTAAGTTGATTATAAACAAACCCATCACAGTTTAACTTCATAACACTGTCCAGGGTTGCAGAAATGTTGGTGTTAAAACTAGTGAAAGCCCACAGAAAATAAAATCTCAGTTTATTTTTAGATAAGATGTTCAGAAATTGATTGAGAGACTTAAAAAGTGAAACTCTTTTTTTAGTCCTCTGTCTCTTACATCCCTTACATGTCATCTGTATGACAGGAAGATGACAATGCAGTTTGGGTTTAATCATAGTGTTCAGGATATATAAGGAATTCTATACCCAGCTAATTTTCATCACCTGATAACATCTACTGCCTTCATTTTTATTATCTTGTTTTTCATTCTTTTCAAGGGTAGAGAGTGTAAGGATTACATAAACGTCCTCCTTTCTTCAGTGAAACATTTCTTCAGAACCACCACTAGTAAGAATATGATTCGTAAATAATAAATAAACTAAAAATGTATTATTGTTTTTGTGCATGACATTTTCTTTAGATTTTATATTTTTCAGAAGCCGAGGAGATATCCTTTTGCTTAGCAGGATGTCACAGACCTTTACACTCTATATATTTGGGTTCAGTTTTCTTCCATTTCAAAATGTAAATCATTATGTAAACCCATAATGTTGACAAGTAAGTTTTCAAATTAAAGGCAGACTGGGAGCCAGAATGTGCTAGCATGCAGAAAATGGAGTTGTTCAAATTGTTCAGAGTTTCTATTTTGTTGTGTATGAATTTGTAAATAACTACACCTATGAGAATCATATGTTAAACTATGAACACGTGCAAGGAGAAAACTCTTTGAAACACAGTATCTTCTAAAGTCAGAGTTTTCACCATATGTGAAGAAGAAAATCGGATGCTACTTAAATTCTTGATACCAGATTTGAAGTAAAAGTGAACTAATGCAGCGTTTAAAATGCACGATGCCAGTGTTGTCTAATCAATTTAGCAGGCATGTTTCTTAGTGCTCTGGGTATATGAAATGGAGATCCAATTTTGGCTGTATTACTTGTTGCTTATGTAGAAAACTTAAATATACAAAGCCCTTTCAGGTATACTACCTCACTTTAATTTCAGTTTTATAATAGCTCCATGAGGCATTATCCTGTCCCTTTGCGGGTAAGAAAATTGAGGTCCAAGGTTGCTAACACAGACCTAGTTAGAGGCTGAAGAGGGATGCGTGACTTCGAATTCAGTTCTTCTAAAGAAACTGAAGTAGACCTCCATTTTGAACTCCTCTCTATATTGGAAACTTGCTTTCTCCTTTTGCGTAGACTAAACAGAGTGATTAACTCTCCCAGTGTCTTAGGTAAATAACCCAAAATTCTCTACTCTAAGGTGTTCCTTAGCGATATAATCATCAGTGGCCAGACCCCTTGTCCTGAGCCATGAAGGCCATTAAGATTCCATTGTGTTTAGGTAGTGATGGAACATACTCTAAGGAATGATTAACCTACTTGTTTTGCTTCTGTAAACCCACTGTTCTTTGTTCTTGTAATTGCCACGCCAATTCGAAAAAGAGCATGACTTTTGCCTTTATAAGGATCCCTCACCTTGCAGTCAGAGCTTCGGGGTTTTGAGAGACGTGAGTCTCCCCGCATGCTGCCAGCTTAATCAATAAACTCCAATAAATTTGGCTGTGTTTGGAAGTCCTATTACTTCTCACTGAGTAGACTATAACATCTGGAGGCCCCAGCAGGATTAGTACCTGCCAGGTACTTGTGTGAAGCATCACTTGGTTTGGCTGCCAACTACCTGGAGAGTACTCTAGGGAAGGTGCCACCTGAGATTTCCCCGGGATCCCAGAGCTATCTCTTGGGATTGTTGACAGCTGGCAAGGGATGCTGACTGCTCCTCCAAAAGGTTTGTGGAGTTCTAGTGGAAGACCTATGGAGGCATTTCTTTGGATGTTCCTGTCCTGTTCTTTGGAAGACAAGCCTGTGAGTACAGGGTTAGCAAGGGAAAGCCCCCTGAAATCTGACCTACTGGGCCAGGGGTTTGAGTCCCTCCTCAGGTAGTCGGATTCGGGGCTGACTGGATGCAGTTATAGAACCCCTACTTAGATTCCACTAGATTTGCTAGAATCTGGGAGCTAGATGGTAAGGGGTTTGAGTCCTCACCGCCTACCCCCAGTCCTTAGACAGTTCGTGGATAATCAGGGTTTGAGTCTCTGGGTATTTGGGGATATTTTTGTGAGTTTCTTTTGTTTTTACTGTCACTTTAATTATTTTCTCTGTACCCTCCTGGAAAATATTCCTTGATTCTATCCCCCTTCTTCCTTGGTTGAGGATATTGAGCGATGGATTATTGACCTCACATTTCAAGAATTGGTTTTCCGTTCAGCCACAGCACTCTTTGGGAATTGCCCTGTGACCATAGGAGGTATGAGTGGAGGCAAGACACTTCTGGAGTGCCCCAGGGTGCATCCAGGGGTTCTTCAGAAGGGATGATACCCGTAGTCACAGCACTATCGCTGGGGATTGCCTTGTGACCAGGGTGAGGAAAGACACTTCCGGAATGCCCCAGGGTACATTCTGACTGAAGAGCATACTTGCCTTTTTAGAAGTCATGGAAGGCCAGAACAGTTCCTTTAAAATTCCTTTAGAATGCATGCTCAAGCATTTCAACGAGGCATTTGTGTAAAGTTGTGATTATGGCATCAAACTCTCCATTCAAAAAACTGAGAGGGACTTTTCAAAACACCACACTTAAAAGGGGTAAAAATATCATGGATATTTGTGTTGTAAAAATTCTAATGGTATAGGGAACAAAAAGTTAAACCCCACCATCCTCACGCATATAATTAAAAATTTTAAGAAAGGGGGTTTCTCTAAAGAGTATTAATATCAAAGTAACTCCAGGGAAATGGCTCTTGTAATCTTTTTATTTTATTTATTTTTTTGAGAGATTTTTGCTATAGGGTGCGTGTGCTCGCCAGACAGAGAGAGACATAGAGACAGAAAGCGAGAAATCACCCCCCAGGGGGGATGGTCACGCCACAATCCCTTCTTCTCCATTCTCCTCTCGGGATCTTGGGCATGCACGCACATGCGCCCGGCGTGAGTTTTAAGCCACTGGGTCCAGGACTCAAACCGCGTTTGAATACGTGGGAGTCCAGCGACATAGCCATTACGCTAACTGCTGGTTCCCAAGGCTCTTGTAATCTTGATGTGTATATGAACCCATACATGTAATATGTCATGCCACATACTACATATTGTATGTCTGTATGAAAAAAGTCCTTAAACAATTCTATTCAATTTGGTTTATAAAAAGAATGCTCATACAAAATAGTTTAAATGCTTTTCAAGTTCATATGACTTTAGTGATTGAACTGGCTTCAAATGTAATAAGAAAAAGATTAATAAGTGAAAGACTTCACAATTTCCAACATATATTTTGTCTAGGTTTTTATTAATTAAGTAACATCATGTTCATCTTAATATGGTTGGTTTAATGTAACAGCTAGTATTTATGTGTTGTGTGTTGCATTTTACATAATGGATAGCTAACAGGGAAATGAATTCATGACTAGCATTTTTTGGTTTTAGTTTTAGTGACTACAGAGGATCTTTGACATAAAAGTCACTCTTGGATGTTTACAGAGGGCCCCTGAAACATCCAAAAGGGAGATGTTAAACCAATCAGGATCATTGTTTATATGTTGGATAAAAATGAAAAGCAGTGTCAAATTAAGTAATTCTAATTTTCTTGCCATTATATTTGAGTTTTATATGTATAAATATGTTATGTACTTGTACGTCTCTAGATGTATTGTGTCCCAAAATAATTTGAGATTCCTGGGAATTTATGGTAGGCTATTATGTTAAACTGGTATAGATAGCCAAATTTCCTTGTCAGTTATGAATGTTTCTTGGAGCATTAACCATGGCTCTAATCCTAATGTTATGTCCATAAGGAAATTTGCAAAATACTCTTACAAGTACAGGTTTCTTAAAAAATCTAATCATTTAACTGGGTAAAATCTTCATTTTCTATGTAAACTGATTGTTTTTCTAAACTGTTAAGCCAAAATTAACCAAAGAAAAGTAAGAAAATGTTTGACAAAATTGCATGCTAAGTAGTCAACACAATGTACCTGAGTTAAAGAGGTAAAACTGGTATAAAGGAATATAAATCCAATGTTAAACATGAACTCATGGAAACATTATGCCTGGTTCCCTCTGAGTTTTCCTTATAATTCTTGTTAAATTATCATGCTGGGGCCAGTAGATGGTTATGGTGGTTAAGGTGCTGGACACTCTCACATGGCCAAGCATGGTTTGAGTCCTAGACCTGATGGCTTGGTTTCTCACTTTCCTTCTCTCTGTTTTTCTTCCTTTCTCTAGTCAAATGAAAATAAATGAATGAACAAATAAAAATTGAATAGACATAAATAAATAAACATCTTGTTAAAAAATTAACATGCTATAGTTAAAATTCCTAAAAACCTTTAAATTTTATAAGAAATATTGAGAGGGTCTATTAGTAAGATTGTTCAGTTTTACAAAGTTGCTAAACAAATTCTGTTATTGTTTGTACATGTTCATAAGCTGCTGGTGTATCCTTGAAGTTAGGACTGCCGAAAATAAAAAAAATATATACATCCATATAGATGTATAAAATTCTATTTTTTAAAAATTTAATAGCTCCTCTAAAAACATCAAATTTCAAGGTGGAAGAAGAAAAGATAAGCATGGGCAGTTACTAAAAATTGGGTCTATTTATTCTGGGACAAAAGCTAAAAAACTCCTATCTAACAACTTAATAGAGTAGGAGTCTCAAGGAATGGATGGGTGGGTCAAGTTAAGGCTAGAGCTCCAGGCTGCCTTCTCCCAGACCCCATGCCTTCTTGTACTCCTTTGTTTCCTTTAGTTAGGCCTCTTCCCCCCGGACTCTCTCTTTAGTTAAATGATCAAGAGGTCTAGCTAGAAAAACAAGAATTTAGACTTAAGACAGCATTCTCCAGCTAGGAGTTTTGTACAGGCAATAAGGCAGATGCCTTGCAAAACGTGTAAACTGGGCTTCGTCCTCCTTGCAGTACTCAGCTACTCCTTGCAGGATCTATTGAAACGTAGACTCACTTCTCAGTGTAGGGACAGTTCAGACCAGGTATCAGGAATATTCCCAGATATCTCAGAAAATGTTATAACAAAATTGACAAGGCACTTTAACCTTTGATTTAACTCTCACTTTAATGGCAACCAGTAGTGATTCGTGGTAATCCTGAAGGCTGGGGACTTCTCTGAGGGCAGGATCTGGAAAAAGCCCAGATCAGAGCCTCTGCCTCAGAAGAAACTGTTTCCAATGCGGGCAGCCAGGACACTGAACAATACCAACGACTGGTATCCTCATGTCCCCATCTGAGGGCTTTGTCTCCAGTGTGGTATTGGTCACTAGAAACAGAGTGCACTGAGCTCTGAAAGGAGTTTGGGACTTCTGGAGTCTATGCTGGCCTTTGAAATTGAGGGTTGATGGGGCCTGAGACCCCAACAGCTTTCCTTGGACATCTGACAATCTCACTGGACAAGCCTCTGGTAATCCTTAAAGTGACTTAAGATTAATTTCTGTCTAAGGCAAAGGTTAAGGTTATTTCCAAGAGTGCACTCGTTAAAAAAATAAATAAATAAATAAATAAAATAAATTTAAAAGAAAGAAAAGAAAAGAGAGAGAAAATAGTAGTAAACAAGTTGGGTGACCATGTGACCAGAGAGAAAATTTTAAGACCTAGCCAGAGGGGAGACATCTCTATCAGCAACTAAAAGTTCTTGTAGCCACCCTGAAATCTGTCCTTCCTTTCTCCCCCTCCTACACTCAGGAGGAGGAAAAATTTGGCCCCAAAACAGTAGGTTACTGAGAGAGCTGAAGAATGGTTGCCATTACTGGATGGCAGGCCAACAGTCCCCAAGGCCCCTGAGCGAGTCATCGTAGATCAGGTACACCAGATTATCCACCTGGGAAAAACAAAGCTTGCTAAACTGGTTAAGAGAAAAATACTCTGTGCCTACTCTACATAACCTTATTAATGGTTTTTATCTCAAATTGTATTGCTTACACACAGGGAAATCCTAAACCCAAGGCAAGGCTCTCTTAGGAATCAAATCTCATAGGAAAAGAAAATCTTGGGAGACATTGGGAAAATCTATGGTGTCTAACAGTTCAGTCTCTAGATGAAACAAGGCTAGGTAATGTAAGACTAGCCTGATTTTAGTTTCTTCGAAGAAAAACACCTGGAATAAATAGCCTTGTTTCTATAAATAACTTAAAACAATAGTTGGACAAAAATTAGGTAAATGTGAATCGAGTAAATGTTTATAATTGAACTTGCCTGTTAAGGTAATTTTTAAGATTAAACTTGTAAAGATAAAAACAGAATAAGATAAAGAATAAAAGAAGGGTTATGGCTGAAAAATGTATTTCTAGTAAAAAAAGGTTAAAAGAAAAGGTCTTTATACAGAAGGAATTTTGTGTAGTAAAGTTGTTGTCTTAAGATAGAATGGCTATCTCAGGGACCAGCAGGTGGCATGGTGGCTAAGGTGCTGGGCACTCCCACATGGCTGACCACGATTCGAGTCCCCGATCTGGTGGCTTGCTTTCTCAGTTGCCCTCTCTATCTCTCTCTGTGTCTTTCTCTGCTCAAATTAAGAATAAATGAATAAATAAATAAAATTAAATTAAAAAGTAATTTTAAAAAAAGATAGAATGGCTATCTCAGAACAGAAGAAAAAAGGTATAAAAACAAAGGTCTAAAGCATGCTGTTGAAGGTTTGAAAGAGTTGCACAAATTAATCAAGTTAATGTTCTAAAGCTAATTGTACTATCTTTAAATGTCATATACAGTAAAACGAATAAAAGAGAGGAGCCACTCCAACTAGTCTAGATGGGGCCTCACATAGTTGTACTAGTTACTCCTACCACTGTTAAAGTTAACCTGTAGGTCTGTCACACCGAAGCCAAGAGGACTGCTTCCATGGATTCACCAGGGCATTGGACCATTAAAAATAAGCCAGGAAGGGGACCGGCAATTAGTGTAATGGCTATGTCACTGGACTCCCATGTAATTGACCACAGTTCAAGTCCCAGACCTGGTGGCTTAAACTCACACCGGGCGCTTGTGCATGTGTGCTCAAGATCCCAAGAAAAGAGTGGAGGAGAAGGGATTGCAGCATAGCCATCCCCCTGGGGGGGGGGTGGGGTGGATAATTTCTCACTTTCTATCTCTCTGTCTCTCCCTGTCTTCCTGGTGAGCGCACACACCCTATAGCAAAAACCTCTCAAAACAAAACAAAGCAAACAAACAAAAAGAAATGAAAAAAAAAAAAAAAGCCAGGGAGGTCCTTTCGGATAACATTTTAGAGATAAGAGAACAACAGCCCTACTTTAGTCACTCCAGAGGCTGACTACTCTAAATAAAGCATTGTCAGGAAAATGGCCCTATAGTTCCACGACCAGATGGTCAGAGAAAGGACAGGCTGTGCTGACTCACAGGACAGTTAGGGTGGCCTCTGGTAGTAGGCTCCTTGGTCCATGTCCCTATTAAGTCTCTGCTAACCATGCTTCTAATTTTCGGTTCTAATTCACTCAATTTTCTTACCCGATCCATCTCCTACAGGATGAAAGCTATTGTATATTAAATGCTAGTTACCTCTGGACCTAGAGCCCAAATATACCAGACACTGCACTGCCAGAGAGACTCTAAAAGAGAAAAGGATATGGTTTCTGTTTTGTGAGAAATTTTGTTGTTTCCGTAAGTACCTGATCAAATGCTGTTCTGCTTCCATGAACTGCTTGCGTTGTCTTAGGAAGTGCTGTATCACGGCCTTCCTGTAAGCAACTGAACCAACTGGCTGCATACCATGAATAGCAGCCCACGCCAGTCCAATCAGACACTCCTGCCCGTGAGCAACTGCCCAGCAACTGGAGACCATGCAGCCCAAGTCGGTTCAAATTGGACTCTAAATTCAGTGAAACTTCTTACCTGCCCTCTAGCTGATACTGAGGAATCAATGATTTGATTCCCATAAAAGAGAAATGGGGAATGAAGTAGACCTCCATTTTGAACTCCTCTCTATATTGGAAACTTGCCTTCTCCTTTTGCCTAGAGTAAACGCAGTGATGAACACTCCTACTGTTTTGTTAAATAACTCAAAACTCCCTACCCTAAGGTGTTCCTTAGCGATGTAACCATCAGCCACATGAGAGACATGGGTTCCTCGGGATGCTTCCAGCTTAATCAATAAACTCCAGTAAATTTGGCTGTGTCTGGATGTCCTTTTACTTCTCACTGAGTAGATTATAACATCCTGTATAAATAGATGTGTTGCTTCTTATCCACTATTGAATTGATGCAGCTAAAAAAGGAAAAATGAATCAAGATGAGGGGTATGCTGTGGTAGGCTTATTATCAGGGCGTGTGCTCCTATGACGGCAGCTTCAGGCCACACTGAAAACGTTCAGTCTGTAAAGCTGTGAGGTCTTGTTTAGACCAAGACGAGACCAACCACAGGCATCATAAAAGTCTTGAATAATTGCATCACTCACTGATAAGCTGCCCTCATGAATAAATACCGTAACAGAGTCTGAGACAGATCATTGGCACTGAAGCAGTATCTCCTATAAATATAGACTTTTCATGAGTATACCATAATAAACACATCTCAGCATGTTATTGACATAGTGTTTATTTTACGAAATTGTTTTTACTGAAAATACGCTTTTCTCAAACTGGATACACATTATACTTCAGGCTTAAAACTTTCTCCCTCTTTCTTTTAGCCCTGGAATAGTTTGCTGTGAATTATTACTAGTTTCATGTTGTTATGGAGTGTGATCTCTGTCATAAGTAACATGGCAGAGATGAATGTGTTGTCGTGGAATGGCAGGTTTCCGATGAGGGAGTATTCCTATTGATTGACCCATACTGTGTAGGAGAGTTAATAAAGTTAATAACTATAGGATAGTCTTTCATAAAGCCGTAGACTTGTGAATGTCTAGAAATACTTCACTGTAAACCTGTTTCTCACTTAGAGATGGTGGAGGCTTGTTTTGTCCAAATGAACCTGGTCATCATTTCTAATGTCTCTGTGCTAGTTCTGTTTGGTCATGATTTGCCCTGTAGTTTCCGTATTTGGCTAATTCCTGAGGTTCCCACTGCTTGCTTTCAGCTCAGCAGGTAAGCAAGCAAGCTTCCAGCTTCGGGTAGACTTTGAATCAGTCTTACTTTGGGCACTGCTACAACCAAATGGACCCCTCTTGGATTTGCCCACCTTGTAGGCAGGCCCCTTCCTCACTGGTGAAGCAGACTTTCCTTGGCAACTTTTAAAGTAGGTGTCAGAGGTGGAAACCTACAGCATGGCGGTAGCTTCTGTCTTTCATATGTTCTCATTTTACTCATCCAAGTATGGCCATAATCTAAAGAGGACTCCAGACTTCTAGATTTCTGTAGTTCCCAAGAAGGGGACATGACCTTATATTGAGCAGAAATGGCCATCTGGAAGCTGTTTTGTCTGTGCAAAGAGCCAAGGCTAGGGGAATTCCCGGCCTCCGTGCAGGTGAGGAGACACAGGCGGCAGCAGTGCATTGATAGCTGTACCAGTTGACGTCCTTTACAGAAGCGATGCTAGGTTCATCTTTTTTTTTTTTTTTTTAATTACTCAAAAGAGCGTCATTTTAAATTTAGCTTTCTGACTCTGTGCTGTGCCTTCAAGACTTTCACGACGATTTTCTGCTCCTCTATAAGGAAAGCACGCTTGATCCAGTCGCGGACGCATTTCGCGCACATGGAGCCGCCGTAGGCCCTGCTGACGTTCTTCCTTGTTTTAGACAGCCTCGTGAGAACTGTCGGTCTCATAGCACGAACCCCTCGGAGTTGGTCCGGGCACACGCCCATGCAGATTTGGGCGCTTTCCCAACCTTCTTGGTATAAAGGTAAACGATCCTATTACCAGGGGTTCGAGACAGCCTAGTCTTGTTGGAGGCTGTGTTGTAGGAGAGCCTACGCTGGTAGGTCAGACGCTGGACCATCCTTAGTGCCTCCAGACCCC
>NW_006159583.1:4989010-5006564 GCF_000334495.1 Tupaia belangeri chinensis
TAGGTTCATCCTGATTGGAGTTCCTCACCTTTCCTGGCAGCAGTGGTGGTAGGGAAATACTACTGTTTTATTAGTTTCAGGTAGCCCAATATTCAACCAAGCTAAGCCTAGAAAATTGAAGTAGGTTTGGGGGCAAGGGGACAGTGGGAAGAGAGAAGACATCAATGGATCATTAAAAGCAAAACAAAACTTTGGCATTTTTATTTTGTTTTTAAAATCTTAAGAATAAAGCCTGGTGAAACTTGATTCTTATTTACTTGAAACAGACTTTCAACAAGTCTAATTTGACATTCTAGTACAAAATATTTTTGCTGAAAATATGTTAATTCTGTAGTTTCAAGTGTCTCATAAAATTAGCCACTCTTCGGATTTAGAAAGGCCATTTTATTCCCTGATTTTTTTTTTTTTTTGAGAGGTTTGTGCTATAAGGCACATGCACTTGCCAGAAAGACAGAGACGGAGAGACACAAAATGAGAAATCTCGTTTTCTGGCTTCTCCTCCTTTCTGGATGGATCCCTTCTCCTCCATTTTCCTCTCGGGATCTTGGACACACATGCACGCATACCCAGCGTGAGTTTAAGCCACTGGGTCCGGGACTTGAACCACTGTCGACTACATGGGAGTCCAGTGACATAGTCATTATGCCAACTGCTGGTCCCAAGGTCATTTTTTTTTATCTTGATTTCAAATGTTCTGTAAATAAAGGCAATAATACAGAATTGAGGCCCAGCAGGTGACATGGTGGTTAAGGTGCTCGACTCCCAAATGACCGACTGTAGGTTGAGTCTCAGACCTGGTGGTGTGCTTTCTCACTTTCTCTCTCTCTCTCTGGTGATCACACGTTCCCTATAGCAAATTAATAAAAATAATAGAAATAAAATTAAATAATAATTAAAAAAACCAGAATTGATCTGAATATAAAATTTGCTGGACCTCATATCTCTCTTTCTCATTATTTCAAGAGAGAGTTCTTTTTTAAAAATTTCACTATGTAGCCATATATTCAAATACATGACATTAAGTAGACTACTTAATCTTTATAAGCCTCCATTAGCTTTTCTTAGAGATAATCTACTTCATAAAATTTATAAAAGAGTTGTGACAGTCTATAAAGACATAACTAAAATCTTGTGAAACAACTAGTACAATGATTGTCATAAACACTTGGTAAATGCTCATTAAAGTGAAATAAAATCTCTCTCAGTTCATCTCGAAATATTTCCAGATAGTAAATCTCGGCCTTAGCATATTCGCTCAGTGTAGTAGGTTTCAGTGTTCGCAGAAGTTTGCTTATACTGAAAGAAAAGGATCCTGACAGTTTGTTGACAGTTTTTTTCTAGCAAGACACATACCATTGCTGTCTAACTTGTGAATGATGTTTAAATTGTGCTTGTCTTCAGGATCCTCCCATTTTTTTCCCCTCATTTTTGTTTCTTTGGTCATCAAGTTGCCTCAGGGAGAAGTATAAGTTCTATAAAGCCTACAGAATTAGAATTTGGTATCAATTATTATTAAAAATGCCTATATTTAAAGCACATGAGGGGCCAGCAGGTGGCGTAGTGGTTAAGGCACTGGACTCCCACCTAGTTGATCGCTGTTCCAGTCTAGACCCTGCAGTTTGAAGCCCATGCAGGTGCATGTGCATGTGTGCCCAGAATCCTGAGTGGAGAAAGGAAGAGAAGGGATTGTGGCATGGCTGTTCATCCTACGGGGTGATTTCTTGCTTTCTGTTTCTCTGTCTCTCCAGTGAACACATGTGCTCTATAGCAAAAATCTCTAAAAAAAAAAAAAAGCATTTGAATAGTGAGTGCCCATTGCATTCAGGAAAGTCTGCAAATGTGAACCCTGAACCTTCCCATGGATCAGCATCACAGAGTGTCACATTTTACCACTGCACATCATCTAGCCCCTACACTGAATAAACTTTGACTGTAGTATGAAGCTTGTTCTATGTTTGATTCAGTACAGACACATTCACACACATCAGTGAAACGAACATGATATTGAAAGAATGTTTATTGTTACTGTGCGTGAAACCCTTTGTATTTTAGAGTCTATTTCATTCCATGAAAACAAAACAAAACAAAACAAAAACAAACTACTGGTCTTCATCCTTCATCTCCAAATTTATTTTAATGTCTAATTGAACCCACATAATAGAAATAAGATATATGGGAGGGTACTTCAAAAAGCTAGTGGAAAAATGGAATTGAAGTATAAAATTATTTTGGTGCTAACAGTGTTCAAGTCCATGTATTATTCTTTTCATCATATACACTTTTGATGAACTTTTTGAAGATCCCCCATGTGTAACTCCAAGTTATCAGGATAGGCTACCTGTATGAGCAGTAGCGAGAACTGGTGTGAGGATATGAAGTTTGGGGAGGCACTTGGGTATGTTGGGAGTATCTGTCGTTGCTGGGAGATCAAGGTGTGGGGTTAAAGGATGAAGATCCCAGCGTGAAACACAGAACAGCAATGCAGAGTTCCCAGTAGCAGGTAAAGCCTTGCTGAAGTTAGCCCCTTCTCTCAACTTGTCCAGTTTCCTGAGACCAGTGTCTCCAACCCTGGTGTTGATTGATTGATTGACTGATTTACTTAAGGTTTTTACCATAGGGTGTGTGCGCTCATTGGAAAGAGACAATAAGAAGGACAGTGAGAAATCACCCCCCAACCAGGGGATTGCCACACTGTAATCCCTTCTCCGTTCTTCTGAGATTTTGGGCACACATACTCATGCGCCCAGAGTGATTTTCAAATCACCAAGTCCAAGACTCAAACTAAGGTCAGCCATGTGGGAGGCCAGTGCCTTTAACCACTGCGTCACCTGATGGCAATGCCCCCATCCATTTTTAAAAGTAGTTTCAGAGTATGGTACCACAAACTATCTGGCTGATAGTTCACCAGTGTGAGAAAGAGAGATACAGTTTTACCTTCACATGACCATTTTCTGATGTAATTACTTACTGCATTTTCCAATTCTATCATAGTATTAGGATACAGCAGTCCGTACCAGCCTTTTAAAAAAACAATAGAGTATATAGAAAATAACTGTTTTATTGCATTTTTAAGGCACAGACTTTTTAAAAACTCTAAAATTCTGGAAGGGATAGAAATTCCTTTGGTTTGGGGCCAGCAAATGGTGTAGTAGTTATGTTGCTAGACTCCCACATAGTCAACCGCTGTTCAAGTCCTGGACCCAGTGGCTTGAAACTCCCTCAGGGAGCATGCTCATGCATGCCCCCAAAATCCTGGGAGGAGAATGGAGGAGAAGGGATTGCGATATGGCCATCCCCCCGAAGGTTGATTTCCAATTTCTCTCTCACTGTGTCTGTTTCTCTCTCCTCCACCACCTAGGGAGCACATGTGCCCTAAGGCAAACGCCTCTTAAAAAAAAGAAATTCCTTTGGTTTAAAGATATAGACAATCATGAGAGAGCTGACTGGCAAATTGCTACCTTTTCCTTTCTTTTTTTTTAAAATTTAAGACTTTTCTTGGAAGTTGACTTCTGAGTATTTGTGAATAACTGCTCACATAGCATCAAGTACAAACATATCCATGATTGAATGAATTCCTTATGTAAAGTTTGGGAACTAGCTCGAACTTTAAAATACTCTATAAATATTCTATATTTAGCTAAACTGCATAACTGCTTAAGATTTTAGGAACTGTGATGAATTAGAACATAATTCTATAAATTCATAGGTATTTTGTATTTAGTAACTATAGAAATAAAACTTCTGAGGCTTAAGAATTCATATCAGGTAAGTATGTTTTTCAAAATGCTGGAGAATACAGAGTTTATTTTATTTAAGCCATAATTTACTGAAGTAAATAATTCTCTAGAAAACTGGAATAGTAATACTAGTAGGTGTTTAGAAAAAGTTGCTGATGGATTGACTGGCTGATGCAATTTTTTAAAAATGTCAAATTCATCAAACTTTATGCATAAGGAGATCTTAGGGTGAAATTCATCCAGACTAATAAATACATTCAAATATTCTCAAATAAAAGTTTATCAGGGGACCAGCAGATAGCATAATGGTTACGTTGCTGGCCTCCCACGTGATCAACCATGGTTCGAGTCCCAGACCTGGCACTGGCCCCAGTGGCTTCAAACTTATGCCAGGCGCATGTGCGTACATGCCCACAATCTTAGGAAGAGACTGGAGGAGAAGGGATTATGGCATGGCCATCCCCCCCGGGGAGTGATTTCGTGCTGCCTCCCTGTCTCTCTGACTCTGGTGAGTGCATGTGCCCTATAGCAAAAATCTCTCTAAAAAAAAGAGAAAAGTTTATCAGTCATTTATTGTGGTTTCCCTTTCAATGAAAGAAATAATTCACAAATACTTTTAAATATTTGTCATATTTCTTTCTTTCTTTTTTAGTTTTTGGTGTAGGATGTGTGTGCTCCCCCTGAAAGTTACGGAGAGAGAGAGAGAGAGAGAGAAGGAAAATGAGAAATCACCCCCTCAGGGGAGATAGCCTTTCCTCCATTTTGTTTTTGGGATTTTGCACAAACGTACACATATACTACCTTTTGGCCCCCATTTGGTGTATTTCTAACACTGTGTTTGACAGAGTGGGATATAAAATTACACCTGATGGATGGTACACAGGTAGCCCCACTACTCGGGAAGCTGGAAGCTGCATGGGAGGCCTGGGTTCATTTCCTGGGTTTGATTGTGCCTGACACTAATTTTTAGTAATTGAGGGACTGGGGCAGGAAGATCGTGACTCATTGAAATCCTGCAAAAAATATCCATCTCTATCCTCCTCCTTTTCCTTCTTGCTCACTCTCTTCCTCTCTCTCCTAAAAGAAAAATAAAAAAAAGATATGTGATTCTTACAGGGACATTACAATCTATTTGCAGAAGAAAGACACGTATGGACTAAAATTCAAACCAATGATTTGTATAGTTGTATGACTTGGGAACCACAGAACACTGAAAACGCTGAAGGATTGATGTAAATGGAATATGTTAAAGCCTTGAAATGAGACTTTTGAGGTGTTGAGGCATAGATTATGATAGCGCTACATGCTGAGGCTTGAGAGCTCTTGTCGAGAGTCAGTAGGAAGTCAGTGAGTGGTCGTGGAGGGGTGAGGAAGTCCATGAGTGAAGAGGAAGACCAGCCTGGAAAAACCCAGCCTGACTTCTTTTTATGGACACAAGCTAGGTTAAAGGATAAGAAAAAGAAGGGTGGCATGGACATTCCAGTCCTTAGAAATCACAGTGAATGGTCTTGACTTTGGGGATGCTATGGTATGTATGAAACAGAATAGATGGGCTGTTCTAACTTGAGCCAACATGGTAATGGAAAAGATTAAGGAAGAGACAGCAGTGTAGGAGTCTGATCCCAATTTCAACCCTAATTTCTTTTTCTGATGTTGAATACATCATTTTCTTCTCAGTCCTCTAGTGTTTTAGAATATTTTATATATAGTTTAATACTAGTTATCAGGGCTTAGAGAATGTTAATTGACCTCTTATTTACCTGCAACCTGCAAATTGTCTGGCACATGGAATAAAACACCAAACACAACAAATGTGTTGAATTAATGTGTCTTTCTTGAGGATAGAGATTACATTTCTTCCCTTTTTTTATGATTCTCCTTAATTTCTACTACGATCTTTCATACATAGTGGACATAACTACGAAGTATTAAAAATATTTACAGTGTTGAGGAATAAACTTGGCTAAGTTGTCTCAAATTCATTCATTCACTCAGTCAAGGGTGCATTCACTGGATACTGCTAATATGAAGACCATGAGTCTAATGGTGATTTTAACTAGTTTCCTATCTTTATGTGGCTGATTCTTAGTCGGTCTGCAACTTCCAAGTCCCATGTCACTTACAATTTATGGCTTTCTGGACAGGATTAGGTGCTTATTCACTCACAGCCTTTCTTTAACTGTATGGTGATTTGTCTATATGCTTTCCCAGATCCAGCTCTATAAGGACAGAATCGAGTCATTCATCTCTGTATTTCCAGGATCAAACCCAATAGCTCATTTATAGATGTCACATGATGGCATTTGTTAAGTTAGTGTTTGTAGAACAAATATACTCTTGAATGAGGGTACTGTCAGATATCTGTTTTTCAATGTGCAATTTGATGTATATGTAGTCCATTCAGAACATTAAAAAACTCCCAGAATTTTAACAATTAGGTGCTAAAAGATGGGATAAAAAAAAGGAAATGGAAAAGTCACAAAAATGCAATGTAAAAATGAGATGGAATGTATGTTCTCATTAAGCAACTATTGCTGTTGGGTGGGTATATACATTTTCTATTGTGGCAAACTTTCCCTGTGTGTCTATTATTTTTCTTGAAACTTTATAGGCCACCTTTTCCATATGTCCTGGCAGGGACCCTAGAGATCATTTGGCACAAATACTGGTTAATTGAAGAATTAAAGCTACTCACTTTTAGAGAGCACAAAGACAGGTGAATTTCAACAATAACACCTAGCTTGTGCTGTGGTGGGTTGAGAATCCCCTCTACCACTCATCTTTCCACCTTACCATGTCACTTTCTCAGTAGTCCCTACTGCGTGGTCCAAGAATCAGGTGTGGCGGTCTCTGTGGATGGTCTCTCTCTTCATGCACTCTATTTCCCCTTGAATATCCAGGAGCTAGGGAGGAGGAGAGGAGTTGCCATGGTGTACATTCCTTATGGCCTTCAAGGGTGACCTTCACATACATAAATAACATTAGTGGCTACCATTCATTGATGACTTATACTAGACTGATTATGTAGGTTAAGTCAGATCTCTGTACAACCTCCAAGTTTGAAAAATTTACTTCGTTTTTACAGAGAGTGGGGGACAAGAGTTGAGATTATTTATGTATTGTGTTCATGTCACAGAGCCAATACAAGGTGACACCAGCGTGCCTACTAGGCCTCCCTAACTCCCAGATTCCACAGGCTTTTTTCAACAATCATATCAACCTTTATAAAATAAAGAGGCTGTCAGTATTTGTTGGGTAGGGACCAGATGATGGCACCATGGTAGTGAGAATGCAACATGGACTCACGTGGGAAGGATCCAAGTTCAAGTGATTGAAGTCTGGAGGCCTTCCTGAGTACGCCAGCCACAGGTGTGCCCATGATCCAGGGCAGGTAGACGTTAGGGATGGATCATGAGGACAAGAACCTGTTGAGGGTGCTATGTCTCCCTCTCTTTCTGTCTCTCTGTCTTTTTTGATCATGAGAGAAATTTTAAAATTTGTTTGCTATATGGCATATCAAGAAAAACAAAGTATAATGTTTTCTGAAGCATTTAAATGCTTATTGTCGCATAAATGAATACATGAATGAGCATGTGATTCTTGAAAAAAATCCTGATAAAACTTAAATTTAAGAGCATTACAGTAAGTTAGAATTTTATAAAAAAAAAAATGGAAAGGCTAAATTCAGAATTATTTTTTTCTTTTTAGTAACAATTGTATCACTAGGGCATATATTTTTCTGTTTGGCTGTGTAAAATGAAAGACTTGCAATTTTTCCTGACGAAGCATGCTCACGAATTATGGGAGTTATGTAATGTAAGTAATACTTCCCTTTAAATCAGTTTAAATGTTTAACACCTCATTATTTTTTCAATAATTATTTATTTAATTTTATTTATTATTATTATTATTATTTAAAATTTGCTATAGGGCACATACACTAACCAGAGAGAGACAGAGATAGAGAAAATGAGAAAGCAAACCACCAGGTCTGGGACTCGAACTGTAGCCAACCATGTAAGAATCCAGCTCATTAACTACCATGCCACCTGCTGAGCCTACCACCTCATTATTATTATGAAGCTATTTACATACATCTAAATTTAGAAAGCCTGATTAAAAATGATTATGTTAATGAAGGCATGATGCTTTTTTTAAAGTTTTAATTAATAAAGCACTATTTAAATTCCCAACTTAACACTCAAAAATTTTTTTGACCCTCCCAGAAAGAAATAAGTTATCTTTATGTTTAGGTTAGAAATATTTTAAAAATATTTTTCACAAACTTAGGAATGTTGTCTCTAACAAATACAATGGAATGTACTACAACCAACATCCTTGTTTACGTGATTGTGAGTTTTCAATCCCTATTAGAACTTTTTTACACTTCTTTCTTTTTTTGTTTTTGAAGAAGGAAGCCTTCATTGACACAGATAACGTGCTGCTCAAGAGAAGCTGGATACCATATGATGACCTCAGTTGGAACTCCCGTCCAGCTCAGCCTTAAACATGCCAGGCATGTGAGTGCCCAGGATCCAATAGGCTCGAGATTCGGAGGAAGAGGATCAAGATATGACCAGATCACCTCTCTCTCTCTGTCTTGCATGCACATATACTCTATCAGGAATAAATATAAAATAAAATTAAAAAAAAATTAATGGCCACATAATAATTGTATGCATTTATGGGTACAGTGTAATATGATGATGCAGGTTTATAATAAATAACCATCAAATCAGGGTATTTACCATAGCTATCACTTCAAACATTGATCATTTCTTTGTGCTGGAAGCACTCAAAATCCTCTCTCCTAGCTGTTTTGAGATATAGAAGATGTAATATATAAAGCAAAAGTATTGGGTTGTCTGGAAAGTCATGACTCATTTTTGCATGGGAAAACAATGCATCATGATTTTCCTGACAACCTAATAATTACTCTGGACAAGTGCTAGAATGCTCTTGGAGGCTAGTGACTCTTCACATGTGATTGGGCGATAGCAATGGTGTCATCCGATCTTTAGAATGCTGTTTGGAAGAGAAGTTAGATAGAAATGAGAGGGAGAACTCCTTACTCTTAGCACAGGTGGGCATTCGTCTTCCAAGGAGATTTCATGAGATGCCTTATTTTCCCTAGCCCATAGGCCTAGTTTGTGCTTGTCTTTATTTTCCCCGTATTTCTAGGAGAGCCTTTTGCATATTAGTAAGTATAAATTGAGTTTAATTGAATTAATTGGATCAGGCTGCTCTTAAGTGAACCAGCACTCCAAAGGCATGGAGATATAACATTTCTTCTCTCTCAGATGTTTCTCTACTCCATGTAATTCTTGAAAAAAATCTTTCAGATTGTCACAAAGAATGAAAAGTGGCTGAAAGCAGGAGTTTGTACTAAGGTGCCCTAGTCAGATTTATTTTTCTTTGCCCTGATTTAGAATATCAAGCATAGAGACCAGCAGATGGAATAGTGGTTATGTTATTGGACTCCCACATGGCCAAATGCAGTTCAACTCTCAAAACCAGTGGCTTCAAACTCATGCCTGATGTGTGTGCATACGTGCCCAAGATCCCAGGAGGAGAATGGAGGAGATGGGACTGTGGCATGGCTATCCCCCCTGGGGGGTGATTTCTCACTTTCCTTCTCACCGTTTCTCTCTCTCTCTCTCTCCAGGGAGCACACATGTCCTAAGTCAAAAAAATGTCAAAAAAAAAAAAAAGCATAAATCTAAACTCTGAGTTACATTGTTCTTAAATTCTACAGAATCATTACAGTAAATAGCTCGTCTTTTAAGTCATTTTTTAAAATAATTCTTTTTTTAAAAATTATTCATTTAATTTTATTCATTCATTCATTCATTTATTTTAATTTGGCTAGAGAGAGACAAAGAGGGAAGGTGAGAAAGGAAGCCACCAGATCCAGGACTTGAACCATGGTAGCCATGTGGGAGTGTCTAGAGCCTTAACCACTAGGCCACCTGCTGATCCCAGGTCATGTGTTTTTATATGGAAAGAGGTAGTGGGGTCACTTTAACAGGAACATCACAAGGTAGATAATTCTACAACTGTCCAAATGTGACAAAGGGGATGTTGGT
Source organism: Tupaia belangeri chinensis (assembly GCF_000334495.1). Classification (NCBI taxonomy): domain Eukaryota; kingdom Metazoa; phylum Chordata; class Mammalia; order Scandentia; family Tupaiidae; genus Tupaia; species Tupaia belangeri. Next base: position 4,998,834 of record NW_006159583.1, read on the forward strand.
TGTTACCAGCCAAGCAGGAGAGCCAACAACTGAACAGATAGATGAATTGAAAAAACAATATAGAGTTAATGCTTTGTGCTTCTTTGAAAATGTTTCTTAAAAAAAACCTAGGACGTTAGAGCAAAAGTAAGCCAAGCTGAAAATTCATTGATACTTTTGAATTTATACTCACTTGATATGTGCACTTATGTTTAGATTTAACTGATAATTAAAAAGCAGATGCAAAATAACATTAAATTTCCTCCTTCTGCCCATCCAGGGTTGATTTATTAAAATGGAATTGACCTAAATGGCTGTAAAAGTTCGACATATGGAGGAGATGTTAGCAGATGCTATCTGGGCAAGTCTTGAATAGAAGGGAAATAGAATTTCCACTTTGAACACTCAACAAGCCAATTTAGGAATAAGAGTGTGATTTGTAACTTGTGAAAGTAACACCAGGTACTTGGACCTCAGGGAGTAGAATGAAAACGTCACTGACAGCACCTGACTTCTTGACCTGAAAAAGCTCAGGTACTAAAGGAGCATTTCCTACAGAAATCCAGTGTGACAAAATACTGACAAAGTCTTACTACCTATTATTTCCACTTGTAAGCTAATTTTTTACTGGACATAAATATAGCAAGAATATGTGTTTTAAAAATATGTTTCCTTTTTCTTAAAAGCCCAGGCCAAGACTTCTGTCCTCTAAGATCAATAAACTTTAGGTGGTGTTCGCTGCTTACTGTGTCCTCTACATTTGATTTCTAGAGTTTACATGGTGTGTGCACCTTCGGGAAGGTGAAGAGTAATGAAAGGCTACATAGGAAATACTGACAGCCTTACTTATCTGCGGCGAGAGTTCATGAAACAGGGTTCAAAGGAAACTGTTTCTGAACCATCTGCTTTGTCTTCCTCCTTTAAAAGCTCAGTTTTGGATGGTATAGTAGAAATGAAGGCAAAACTTTTATTTGCAGTTATCCCTTTAATAATAATCACTCACAGCAGTATTTGGTGACTAATAATATAATTGACATAACTCCCTAAAACTCTTTCACTTTTTTTTTCTTTTCTCTCTTTCTTTTTTTCTTTTCTTTCTTTCTTTTTTTTTTTTTTTTAGAGAGAGTTTTCTATAGAGCACATGTACTTGCTGGAGAGACAGAGAGACAGAAAGCAAGAAATCCCTCCCCAGGGAAATGGCCCCACCACAATCCCTTCTCCTCCATTCTCTTGGAATTTTGGGCACACATGCACTCGTGCCTGATGTGTTTAAGCTGCTGGGTCTGGGACTTGAACCACCGTCGACTACATGGGAGTCCAGTGACATAAGCATTACACCATCTACTGGTCCCTTACGTATTTTAGAATCTATATTTGAGACTTGGAATCTGTATTTAAAGACTTCTCTAAAGACATGTAACTGATGAGGTTTATGTGTGACTAGTGTGCTGGGCATTTGCTTTTCAACAATTTGAGTAATTGATATGTAAATATTTTCTCAAAAATATTTAAAACCCTACTGCTTCTGCTGTTATAGAGTCACAAACAGGATTATACAAAATTATAAGAAGTATTTTGAACATTATTTTTAAAATTCATTATTTTGAAATTTTGAAAGTTGCTTATTAACTGTCAAGAACTATGGAGTATTAGGAAAACTTTTTTTGATATGTAAAATAAATGTTTGTGGAAAAACATAAAAATAAATAAATAAAAATAAATAAAAAAATAAAAGTCATATAACTGATTAGTGACAGACTAGTGCTAAGTATGGGTCTCGACTTTAGCTCTGTCTCTCGCTTTTTAATTTTTTTTTTTCATTTTCTTTAGTTTCCTTTCCTTTTGTTTATTTTTCCATGAGCTGAAGAAACTTTTTTTTTTCTAAATTACCAGTTTAACCTGGTATTCAGTTATAGCAATAGAAAAAAAATGGACTAAAAAAAATGGACCTGAAAGCCTGACTCATTCTCTAAGCATTCTTTGTGATAAAGTTTGTATTGAAGACTTTACTTGTATTGGACAAACACTTCTGCAGTAGGCCATTATGGAAAGCAGGACAGAAGATCTAAGATAATAGGTTGGGGAGCAGCCGACATAGTTAGGAACATAAATATGATGCTTGAGAGATGAAAAGAAGCCCATGCGCTGAGCCTAAATTCTCTCTGTCTTCCACTATTTTCTACATCACAGCACGAGTAAATGCAGTATACGGAGAAAGTGGCATTCTTACAGATTAAGGAGGAAGATGTGAGAATTTGGGGGCAACCAAACTGACTAAGATAGATGGTCTATATTCTAGAGAAAGGAAAGAAAAGTAGCCCGGTATCTGCATGTAAATTATGCTCAAGTCATTTGACTAATCTGCACATAAGCGGAGCAAGATATCCAAGAAACCCAGCACAAAGGAGTATCTGGATGTCAAATAGCTGATGTGAAGTTTTTTTGCAGCTACATGGTGCTGGGGAGAGAATCGGGATTTAATTACTGCCAAGGTACAGAGGTGTCAGTAAACAACCGCAGGCTTGTAGATGAGACTCTGTCTGCCAAGCCCAAGGAGTAGGGACCATTCCCTAAGGAAACTGACATAGACAAGCCCTAACAGAACTTTAAATCAGACCTGGACAGGATCAAGATGACCCACCAGTATTTGTTTTATAACTGCCCAAAGAAAATTTAATCCTCTTTGAAGGTAAATATCATTTAGAACCTCAAATTTTTCATCCATAATATTTAGCATTTGACAAAAAAATGTGAAGCATACTGTAAAACAAAAAGAAATGACCAAAATTCAGGAGATAAAAGGAGAATAAGCCTATTGATGATTTAGATATTACAGTTACAAGACAGATACTTTAAATATTATGAATAATATGATCCAGAAAATAGAATGGGGACCAGCAGGTGGCCAGCAGGTGGTAAGTGAGGTTCTGGGCTCTCACATGGCCAACTGCAATTCGAGTCCTGGATCCAGTGTCTCGAAACTCAGGCTGAGTGTGTGTACGTGCATGCCAAAAATCCCAGGAGGAGAATGAAGAAGGGATTGTGGCCTGGCCACAATCCATGGGGTGATTTCTTACTTTAGCTCCCACTGTCTCTGTCTCTTTAGCGAGTGCATGTGCCCATGGCAAAAAGCTAAATAAATAAATAGAAAGAAAAGAAAAGAAAATGATTGGCAAAATAGATGAAAAGATGGAGAAATTCAATCTATAGAAGATAATCTATAGAATTCAATCTATAGAATTCAATCTATAGAATTCAAGCCATAGAATTCAATCTATAGACAATAATCTATAAAATTAAATTCAATCTATAGAAGATAATCTATAGAATTAAAATTAAATCTCTAGAAGATAATCAAATGGACAATCTGGAACTAGGATCTAGAATATGTAGATGTATGATATGTAATGTTAAAAATTTTCGGTGTTTTGAACAGCTGTGTGAACTCGGAGCAGAGGCTTGGTGAGCTGGAAGATAGGTCAACATGAAGCAAGGAAAGAAAAAGGATGGAAAAAGAGAATAGAGCACTAAAGGCACATGATACAGAAACTGACTTCTGGACTCACAATTTTCAGAGACTTCATTCCTAACTCTACGAATCACTCTCTTCTAGACCAGTCAATGCTATTAGAAACATACTTAGACAAATCTAATTTCAGTGCTGATTCAAAGTGTTTACATTTTCAGGGGTACTTTGGGAATTGAGAGATTTTTTAAGCTTTAATTTAATGGAAAAATTTGTTTCCTTTAAGTAGTATCTTTGCCAAAATTTGACAACTTCTGAAAAGAGAACTGAGTACAAGATTCTAGTGAGTAGGAACAATCTGGATCAAGTTTTCTTCCTAAAGGAAATAGTACAGTGTCATAAGACTATATTAGTATTTCCATGTTTTAGTTCTTTTTATTCTTACTCTGGTTTTCATTTCAAAACTATGTGGCTCAGTGGCAGATCCCTGCCCCTCACTTTCTCCTATTTTCTTTACTTCCAGTTTTGTTCTGTTAGTGCGTGTGCTCTTTGCCCTTTTAGTATATTAAAAGTCTATAAGGTTTTCCACTGCTGGAAAGTTAGGCAGAAGTCAGAATTTCTGGTCCAAGTCTTTGTAACTGGCAACATGAGAACTGTTTCACCAGCTGCAGTACATCTTTTCTGGGTCTTAAACTGTTTTTGCTTTTTTTTCCCCCAAGACTTTGTGCATTGCCGATAGACCCACCCTTACCCTGTTAGGGAAAAATAATACACTCTGATTCTATAGTCTAATTTGTTTCATAGGAAAAAGATAAAATGTGGAAGGCATATTTATGACGACAATAATGAAAAGTGAGTAGTGTATTTTATGTATTTCCTGTTCATTGGTTTCCAACTGAACATTAACAAAAAGCTAATGTTTGATATCATAAACCCTTAGCCCCTCTATAGATCCAAAAATGGTTTCTGACCTAGAAATAACATTGTGGTTCCCCCTCCCCTCCTATGCTTTTCACTTCACAGCTTTCCCACAGATTTTTGGTGGTGAAGAAGTATCCAGTGGACACCCAAAACCACATGACTTTGATAGCAAGTGAATACCCACAGCTCTACTCACTGCAGTTTCTGAGGGTAAAAAAAAGACTAGATTTGGTCTATAAGTGGCTGACTACCGGCATCCATGAAGTCACAAACCATTTACAGGAAATACTAATTAGCGTATGAAAGCACTTTAAAGAACTTTTTCCTTGATCGTGAAATGCTTTCCCAGAAATGTCATTTGACTTTCTCAAAAATTGTGTGCAGTAGGAAGAGTGGATATTATCATCCCCATTTCACAGTGAGGCGACTTAGGTAGAGGAAGAAGGAACTCAAGGAGGTAATAGCTAGTAAGCATTACAGCTAGGATTCATGCCTTCATTGCTATTCAGAGTTAAGGTGCTTGCTTAAGATGCATGGGGCTTAGGATGTATGGGGGCCAGCAGGTGGCGTGGTGGTTAAGGTGTTTGATCCTACATGGCAGACTGCACAGCTTGACTCCCAGACCTGGAGGCTTGAAAAACATGCAGGGTGTGTGTGCGTGCATGCCAAAAATCTGGAGAGGAGAATGGAGAAGTGAATATGTTGTGGCCATCTCTCTTGGGGGCTGATTTCTTACTTTCCCTCTCTCCCTGGCAAGTGCATGTGCTTTATGTGTGTGTGTGTGTGGGGGGGGGTGAGTGTGGGTGACCTGGTAGGGGATGCAGGAGCTTTATTGAAATGTTTTCATAGTCTATAGTAAGACTATGCCTGCTTTAAACCCATAATAGGTATAGACTCTAGTCTCTACTCTTAGCCATAATAGAAGAGAGAGGTTCTACTAGGCAGAAGCTTTTACCAGTATGAATTCCCAAATCTTTCTGAGAAATAATGGAAGGCAAAAGTTTCAGAAATGTGTGCTGATCTTAAAAACAAAGAAATGAATATCTGTGGATGGTTTAAGAAGCTCAGGAAAATGTTCTTGAGAATGAGCATGATGATGTGTCCAGGTTGGAGGATATCCCGAATTAGAGAGTTTTGTAGATCTAGTCATTTAAACTGCCTACCAACATGATGTCAGGTACATAAGAATGTTCTGTGTGAGAGCTCTTAGTGTCAAGGTCACACTTGTAGACAATTCTCTATGGGTTTCTCACACTTCTGCCTGTCTTATGAACTAAGGAACTAGCTAACGTCAGTTCATTCTACCACTTCAAGAATGTTTGTACAGTGGACAGCCTTGGAAGACAGAGATAGTGTCTCCCTCCAGAGCAAAGGGTAGGCATGCTTACTGTCCTCTGTAAAAAAATGCAGGTCTCTGAGCTAAGCTCTGGGTTGCTCTCCTATAATTCTTTAGGTTACAGGTGCTTCCTGACTCTCTTTATGTTACCCTTTGGGAATTGGCACTCCAGAAACTGATGCAAGAAAATGCCAAGAGTCTGGCTACTGTGACTGCTAAAAGTAATAAAGACAGTTGTCTCACTCAGGAATGTGATGCCTTTTCCAGCATCTGTAGAATTTTTAGCTTGCACATAACCTTGACCTTTTTGGTAGATCACAGGGCATCTCCTCTTCTCATCCCAACTATAGCCTAGTGGGGGAAAAAAAAAAGAAAAGAAAAAGATCAGAAGACATTGAGAAAATAAGCATATATAGTTTTCTAAGTCTTTTGCATGTCTAGCAAGATGATGGGGACATTTTACAGTGAACTATCGTAGAGACCGGATACAAAGCAAATAATGACACTGCTAACAGTTTGCGCACTTTCTGATAATTCGCTACTGATTATGCACTGCTGCCTTCAGTCCCTTTAAGGTCAGCTGTGAGCACTCTGGAATACAGGTCTTCCTTCAGTCTGAGAAGCTGGCTTTATGAGGGATCCTCATAAAGTTCATGGGAAATACATATCATAAGAAAAACTATGCATGGATTTCAAAACTTTTTGGAACCAAAATAAACGTGTTTCCTAATTCCTTTTTTCCACAGCATTTTTAAGTCCCTTTATACTTTCCTGTTTTACTGGGCAGCACATTTGGGGATTACCCTTGCTGTTCCTCACTGGGCTGGATTTTATTAACTAACTCAGTGTTACATTCCAGTTTTGAATAGGCCTCCAGTTCATGTTTGTATGATAATTCTTGTCATCGCAACTGTGTTCTGTCTCTTAATTTTTTAACACGAGGAACTAATAGCACAACAAATGATCTCTAATGATATTTATGCTCATTCAAAACTGGATGTTTTTCTTAGTATTCTAGGTTAAATAGGGCCCAGCTATGGGTAGGAAAGTTTTTGAAGCTTGCGCTCACCTGTTGAAGGGCAATGTAGTTTTCTAGACTTAATATTGTTCAGTGACCCTAACATTCATTTCTGCACCTGACCTCTTGAGACTTTGTAACTTATGTTTACTCTCCTCGGGCTTTGGGCCTTAGTTTGGTCCCATTCATATGTGCTTCCCTTGTTCTACTGCCTCCCTTCTAAGCTTCCAGTAAGTCACCTATTTAAATCGAGGAGCTGACTAACCCTGATACCTTGAAGAAACATCAATAAATATTGGGATCGGCAGATGCGCAATTGTTACATTACTGAACTCCCACATGGTGAAATACAATTCAAGTCCTAGACCTGGCAGTTTAAAACTTATGCCAGGAGCACGAGAAAGGAGAATGGAGGAGAAAGGATTGTGGCGGGGCCATCCCCCCCAGTGGGTGATTTCTCGTTTTCCGTCTCTTTGTGTCTCTCTGGTAAGCACACACACCCTATAACAAAAATCTCCCTCTAAAAAAAGGAAAAAAGAAAAAAAGAAAAAAATCAATAAATGTTTTTAGAATGCTTGAATGACAGTATCAGGCTTGGTGGCATGATGGTTAAAGTGCTGGACACTCCCACATGGCCAACCATGGTTCAAGTCTTGGACCTGGTGGTTTGCTTTCTCATTCCCCTCCCCCCTGTGTCTCTCTCTGGTCAAATTAAAATAAATGAATGAATAAGTAAAATTAAATATATAATACTTTTAAAAATACATGAGAAGAGAAATAATGATACAAGTAATATGATATATAAATAATGATAGCAACGTTGGTTGAAGGCTTTCTATATGTCAGACAACTGTGCCTGATGCTTTCCATGTACTGTCTCATTTAACATGAAATTACTGTATGGTCATCAATATTTACTAAGTGGGTACAGAGAGGTACCTAGTTTTCCCAAAGTCACACCATACCAGAACCAAGGTTTTACCACCTTCGAAGAGCCTAGAGTACCTGCTG
>NW_006159583.1:5006864-5028543 GCF_000334495.1 Tupaia belangeri chinensis
AACATAATAGATAATTAAAAAAGAAAATGGAAGTTTTGTCTTTGGATAAGACTGCACTAAGTTGGCCATAAAAATGCCTTCTTTATCCCAGTCAGTATATGGGTTACTAAATAATAAACGTGAAACTTATTAGAAAATTTGAATCAAGCATGACAAATCTGATTTTTACTGAAAGCAAGCCATTAGTGTTCAAATCCAACTCCTTATTTACATTACTCCCTCTCATAATAATTAATTAATTATTTTATTTATTCTAAAAAGTATTTATTGAAACGTGACTTGGTGCATAGCATTGTCGGAAAGGATTCTGGCAAGTGAAGCGGACTCTTCCTTTTAGAGGAAGAACATCTCTTACAGCACCGCCTGTGGCTGGGAGTGTGTCCCGGGAGTGATTTGTGATACAGCCCGAAGTGTGTTTCATGAGGGCAGGACTGTGTCTGTGCTTTTCACTGCTGCTTCTGTGCTAAGTGTGCCTCCTAACATGCAAGGGGTGCTTCATAAAATGGTTCAATCAAATGAAAGCAGCAGCCATTTTGGAGGCTGGTTTTTGGCTTTAATCATTCTCCGGGAATTTTGTTTGTTATATTGTTGACTGGGATAATTGAAAGTTTTGCCTTATTATAAGCATTCCTGTATTAGATTAAATATGCCTATGTTTCAGTTCTGTTTTTCTTTCTTTTTCTAAACAAGAAAATAGCCTCATGGGGCCAGATGGTGGCACAGTGGTAAAACATGCTTTGTAAGGCTAACCCATAAGGGAAGGTTCCAGGTTCACATCTAGAGACCTCCCTAAGTACAGAGCATGTGCAAGTCCATGATCTGGGGATGGTTGAAGCTTGGAATAGATGGGTATCAAAACCTCGTTGACAGCCCTGTTTCCCTTTTTCTCTCTATCTATGTCACTCCTGGAAAAAAGAAAAGAAAAGAATATATATATATATATACACACACACACACATATATGTATACACACATATATATATAATAAAGATAAAAGAAAACAACCCCATTGCTCACCAATCCTCCTGTACTTTGGGATTTATAGTTAAAACGGAACAGTAGTTGTCTTTTCTTACTCCTAAGGGACAGAGAACTTTGTACAGAACTAAACAAGCTGAACTCAATGACACTGATGATATTCAGCAGTTTTTAGCCATTAGTCAAAAAATCCTTTAGTTTCACTTTAATGGACTATTTTCCCCCCAATAAAACAAGTGAAATGCCTATAAAAAATAAACATTTCTCCACAAACATTTCCATCGTATACTCCAGAATGGAGACTAACTTGTGGCCATATGAATGACATTTGTATTTTTCCATTGCCTCACTAAAACCCTTCCTAACTGGGTGTCCTGCCTCATAAAAATACTACTTCCCCAGCTCCAACTATTATGTGAGTGTTAGTTGGATAACTTATTTCATATTCTTTCAGGTCTTGTGAGTATTATTAGAAGGAGAGGAAACCATAGAAATTATAGGTTCTTGGTTCACTACTTTAACAAATATTTACCAAGCGCCAAGAAAAACAGTATTTACCGAAAAGCATAAAGACAGAGTCCTTGCCATTTCCGAATTTATTGTTTATGGTTTGTATTGTTTATATTGAAGAGCTTTATAAACATTTGTAAATTTAATCCTATGATAAATGCTTCGAAGATGAACGTGCAAAAGTTAAAGTAGGAGTGTCAGGAAAAATGGATCCAGCGGGGGAGTTCAAGGAGGGTCTTTGTGAGGATGGATGGCCAGACCAAGGTTAAGTGCAGCTGTTAACGGAATGAAAGAGGTCAGCGGGGGTGGGGGGTATGAAGCAACACAGTTCAGTTCAGTTCAGTCAATGTTTATGAACGCCTACTATATGCCAGACATGATGCTTAGATGCTGGAAATAAAAAATGAGTAAGACATGATCTTTGCCCCCTGCAAATAACTCACTAGAAGAGGTTTCATTGTCATGTTATTTATATATTGGAGAGCCACTCTTTCTCTATTTATTTTGCTTCTATGTCGTTTGAGTTTCATTGTCTCAGGATTAATTCAGCCAGACAAGTCCTCTTTAAAACATCAAAAACAATCATTTTGTCATGGAGTCAAAGTTTAGCAAACAAATAGACATTGTTGGCTAGATTGAAGTCCAGCAACAGTATTCTAGGCCATACCCATTCATTGTGTTCCCATAGCAAGAGTTGAGACTTAGGTTTGGCTGCAGGAAGGAAGTCTGGCAGCCATCAAACAAGAGATGTATTATGATGTTATTCTTTTTCCCTTAACTTTTAACTAAAATGACTAAATGATTAACCTAGTCATAAAAGCCAATTACAAACCTATTGTATGTGCACGTGATCAATTTGTTTTCATGTTAAGTATTATTCAGACCTAGAGTGCAAACTCCTGGGAGCACATGGTAACCTACATAGAAAGAATTGAGTAACTGTGGTAAGATGGAGGAGACCAAAACAACAACAACCAAATCACAAAACTGTAGCATATGTCCCAGGACTACATTTTTGCCCCAGCCTGTAGGGCCAGTCCTCACTCATGGAACCCACTGAAAGCACATTCTAGACCATGTCATTATTACTCACTACAGAGATCTAGGCTTTCTTGTTATTCTCTTTCTGGTTCTGGTGCTGCTTGCTTATTCTAGAATTTACTGAATCTTTTTCTGCTTGGCTTCATGTCCTGGCTTGGGTAGTAAACTTGTCCTGGGTTAGTTTGTATTTATTTATGTGTTTGTTTCTGTATTTATTTATTTAAAAGTTTATTTATTTCTTCCATGAAAGAAAGAGAGAGACAAAGAGACAGGTACCTCCAGCAGGGTCTTTCACACCATGATCTACTCCCTACCTCAGCCTGTCCAGATCATGAGCAAGCACACCTCTCCTACGCTCAGGGAGACCCTGGCATAGAAACCTACTATCTCTCCCATGGGGGTCCAGTTGGGTTACCACTGTGCTACCACCTGGCCCTGCTCCAAGCTAGATCTGAGTGATGCATCCACTGCTCTTCTCATTTGTCTTGTGTGGGTCACTGTGTGTGCCTCCAAGTCCTGCTCTGACCTCCAGACTGCCTGTTCCTTTTGCTGGAACTGAAAGACCTCTACAAACGGGGGTTTGGGGAGGTGAGTGACACCTAAATCTGTGTCTTGCTCTTGCTGTCTCAGTTTATTATTTCTTTTCACTCTTCCTTGCAGAAACTCACATATTTTCTCTATAGGTTAGTGTTAATATATTATGTGATGAAGGCTCCTTTATCCTGAGAGCAAATTTTAAATACTTTTTTTTTTCCTCTTGTGTTATTATTTCTTTGTTTTATTCATTTTTGTGGGGGAGGGCAGTGTACTTTATCATTGGGACTTACTTCTTAGGGAGCAAGTAACGTTTCAAGGTTATAGAAGAGGACGCGTCCATATTACGTCATTCCATGACTTGTCCAGATTGACTTCCTACTGTCTATTATGGTGCAGTCAAGTAGGAAAAAGTAGCTGACATTATCTCTCGGTGACAATGTGTGTGATGATATCTTTAAAACTGGACTAATATAATAGTATATTCATGCTGGAAAAATTCATTTTACATGCCATAATGGTATACAGTGATTGAATATAAACAAATAAATAAACTATGAAAAAGAATCACTTCTTAAAAATACTTTCAAACCAATATCTGGACTACTTTTGGACTAAACAACTGGGCATCATATTCTAGTCAAGTGGACACACACAAAATTAGCCATGATAGACCTCGTATTATAAATAAATATGAAATGATGGTTTGAAATAAAAAGTATTGACAATGGAAAAAAAAAAAAACTAGCTCCCAAGTTTGCTTCTTGATTGAGTATGTATAATGTTACACTGATCCTACACACACACACACACACACACACACACACACTTATTTATTTTGCCATAGGGCCTGTATGCTCATCAGAGAGACACAGAGGGAAAGTGATCACCCCCCAGGAGGGCTTGATCTTGATCATGCCGCAGTCCCTTCTCATCCATCCACCTCCTATAATCTCATGCACGTATGTACATGTGCCTGGCTTGATTTTCAAGCTACCTGGTCCAGGTCTCGAATTGTGGTCAGCCATGTAGGAATCCAGAAGTTTAACCACCATGCCATCTGCTGGCCCCTCTATAAAATCTATGAACTAAATGGTTGAGAATTAGTGATTTGAGTTCATCAGTTAAGAAGCTGTAAAGACTATTTTAGGAAGTTAAGTTAGAGACAGCCTGAAGTGGCCTTTTGGAAAATGCAAAATATGCCCTTGTATTCACAATCTGTAAAACTTTTGAGAACATACATTTGAGAATTCATTGAGTGTTCTGTTTTTAACAATTCCACACTCTTTTTGTGAAGAGGTTTTATCAACCCTGTTGATGGTAGCTGTGATTTTTGCCTAAAATTTCTAAATGAATGTGTTGAATAACATTATCAGACTAGTTGTCTAGCAAGTTGTTTGCGCTATCTCATTTCCAGATTATTCTGCAAAAAAGAATTTATATGAGTACCATTTTACCCTTTAAGTAACCATTTCTGCTTAATTTTTTTTGAAATATTATTAACAATCTATTCCAATAATGAGGTAGTCCAAAATGTTCTTGTGTTATTTTGGAGCATGCTGCTACTGAGTCACAGCACTCGGGTGTCCAAGCTATGGTTGGCTGTGGTCAAGTTAGGAAATTCTGTTCCCATTAACAGAACACCAGAACACCACTCCACTCAACAGTTTTTTTCTTTTGATTCATCACACTCAGTCTCTGCTTGTTGTTTTCAGACCAAAAGTAGAAGCAATGACATGTCACATGAAGTTTCGTTCTTGTTGCATTTCCAGCTTAGCTAAAAACAGAAAGTATAAGTCTTTTCACGGAAAAGCTCATTTTTGTGATATTTCCAACTCAAAAGGTTTGGATCAACTTTGGTCAAGTCTCTGAACTTTTGGCTTCTATTTACAGTAAACCTTCTAACGTCAGAATTCTAGCACAATTTCTACTTCTATGAAGAAGCCAACCATGTTTATATTATGCTGATACAAGGATTAGTTTATCTTTCTTTTTTTTTAGAATTATTTTATTTTAACTTTATTTATTTACTTATCTTAATTTGACAAGAGAGACAGAGTAAGAGGGATAGAGAGAGAGGGAAAGTGAGAAAGCAAGCCACTAGGTCTGACACTCTAACCATAGTCAACCATGTGGACATTCAGCACCTTAACTACCATACTACCTGCTGGCCCTGGGATTAGTTGACTTTTAAGACTTTTTTTTTTTTACTTAATATTAGGATGTACTTGTAGCCAAGAAAGGTACATAAGAAAATTATGTGAACAGTATGATATAAAAGCTAATAGTGAAAACACCATCATTTTCATAGTTCTGAACTTTACTTCTTTATTGAATAGTTTAGTTTAAATGTCTTTAAGGCTTCACTTACTACATGAATTTGTGATGAAGAAATTTACTGTTTAAAATAAACCCAGATGCAAAAATACGGGCTGGGTGAAATAGTCCAATGATCATTTTGGTAGGGAATATCAGGACCATTCTTCAGACCCTATTAGCAAATAAATCTGGATTACCTTGCAATCCAATAATCACTTAACTGAGGTTAGTAATCCTAGGAGGCATAGGATATTTAAAACTGGGAACTTCAGGACCAACAGATGGTGTAACAGTTAATGTCGCTGGACTCCCACGTAGTTGACCATGGTTTAGATGCCAGGCCAGGTGGCTTAAACTCATGTCGGCACGTATGCATACATGCCCAAGATCCCAAAAGGAAAATGGAGGAAAAAGGATTGTGGCGTGGTCATCCCCCTGAGGGGGTGATTTCTTGCTTTGTTTCTGTCTCTCTGGTGAGTGCACATGCCCTATAGTAAAAAATCTCTCTCTCAAAAAAGTTGAAACTTCATGTAGAATCTTTTTTTTTAGTTTTTTTTTTTCCCCCTATAAGATGTGTGTGCTTGCAGGAGAGAGACAGAGAAAGACAGAGAGAGGGAAAGTGAGAAATCATCCTCTGAAGGGATGGTCACACCATAATCCCTTCTCCTCCATTCTCCTCTCTGGATTTTGGACACTCACGCACATGCACCTAGTGTGATTTTCAAGCCACCAGGTTTGAGACTTCAACCACATTTGACTGTGTGGGAATCCAGTGCCTCAAGCACATGACACCTACTAGCCCCAGACTCTATCTATCTTTTTTTAAGATCCACTGAAGTAAAAGTCTAAATGAATAGATTAGCAAAAGAAGCTAGATAAGATTACATTCTTGTAATTCTAGGCAGGTAGTGTGGCTTTGCAAAATTCATGATTTCCAGTGTCAGTGAGAGTCCTTATTTTTCTTGGCCTCTTCCATATTTTTGTGACTATGTAGATTGGCTATAATGAACTGAATGGATTATATTGTTTCATTTGCTGTCTTTTGATTAAGCCATCTAAAATAATCTTGCACATTGTTTATTGTGGGTTTTGAACATGATAAATGACAAAGTGAGCTATAATTCCAGATTGAGTTGTTAAATAAATTGATCTTCCTTGCTTTTATAAAATAATGATTTAATAAATTTATCTATTTTTTTTAAACCTTTGACTTTGTATTAAAGGGAAGTCATCTCAAGGAAGGAAGGTGAAAAAAAATCTCAAGGAGTAGAGAATGCAGAAATAAGGAAAACATATTCAGAGGAATTGGAGCCATTTAGCTTTAACCCTTATTGAAAAAGCAATTTAGCTCAATATTTGTTGATGTTCTGAAATGACTGAGTAATTCTTTTTATTCCATGTTTTCTTGCTTCCATTTAGATGGAATGTACTGGACAGGGTTAGAAATGACTATTCTTTCAGGTTTTTTTTTTTTTTTTTTTTTTTTTATGGTTTAGACTAAAAGTGAATTGCCAGAGTTCTTAAAAGTAATCTCTCTTTATGAGATTCCAAGTTTTTGTGCAGACTCAGAAAGTGGAGACATCTAGATTTTTAAAAGAGTTTATCAAACTGTATATAACGTGCTCAACTTTACAAACTTTGCTCATGGTTAGTTGACAATACAACCTTCCATTTCAGGTCAACTTCCCTCCCCTAATCCTTCCTCCAAAGCAAGAAAAACAAAGCACAAGACAGCTAATACCTGTTAAAAAGCTGCATAAGCCAAACATTTTTCTTTTGTGTCTGAATCACATGCTATCTATTTTCCTCCTTAATTCTTGGAATAATATCAGTCACAATTTAAGATGTTACATTTCAGATTTTTTTTAGCTTTAGTTGAATAATACTGGATGAGTTAGAAAGTCCTAACAGTGAATTTATAAAAGAATGTTGACAGACCTTGGATTCTCATCGTGCTGGTGGGTACTGTGATTAGAATAATGGTTTCCTTTAGAACGCTCCCATTAAATGTTCCAAACAGTGGAATTTGTAGTTTTTCCTTTGGTCCCAAGATCAAAAACATGAACAATTTTACATTTCTAAGGTTGGATAGCATCTGTGTTTCCACAATTTCTGTGGGAAAGCAGTCCACCCTTTCTCAGTTTTATTGAAAACCACTCTCTTGGCTCCAGTATGTGCCATTACAAGCACTTTCATTATGTCTCGTATCTCCTTTTAGGATCTTTCAGGTTTTCCATATATACATTTTTTTACTTTTCCTTTTTTTTTTTTTTCCTTAGTGGCTCTTAAAGACTACATACAGTAAATGAAGAGCGGCTTAAGAAAACTAAAGAGAGGATAGTAAAGTGGTTACAAAGGTAAACCTGAGTGATTGCGTTCAAGTCCTCACTCTGCTATTTAGTAACTGAGTGACTTACACAGGTTTTGTAACTCTAACCCTCTGTGTGTCCACCTGTGAAATGCAGGTACTAGCAGGATCTGCCTCGGAGGGCTCTTGAAGAGATGAAATAAGCTTACAAATGTAAGTGACCGCACCATGGTAAACGCCCAACAATTGGTGTCATTATCAGATGTTTTATTTTATCGTATTTATTTTAAAAATTAGTTCATTTACTTCAAAAGAAAGAGAAAGAGGGACCCTCAACAGGGTCTTCCCATACTGCAATCATTCCCTTCAGTGTCCTAGCCCCCTAGGTGTGCCGGTGGGTGCTCTTGGTATGTTCAGGTCTGAACTCGGGCCTGCCCATATGATTCCAGTACTGTGCAATGGCAGCCTACAGCCTGTGCCTGTTTTATTTGCTAATTTAATTAAAAATTGTTTTTCATTGCCAGAGGGCACATGCAATGGCCAGAGATGGAGTGGGAGGTATCAGTCGGGTAGGGAATAATGCGCTTCCCCAATGGGATGTGGTCATATAGTAATCACAATTTAGAAATTTTCTAGTAGCAATAATTATTTATAACCATTTAATTTTGTAACAGGCATGGTTAAGTATTTCTATTTTTAAATAAATTATTTGTTAGAAAACTTTTTTTAAAATTTTTTTTAATTGCTGCTAGGGCATATGGGCTCACTAGCAAGGGACAGAAAGAGAGAAAGGGACAAAGCATCCCCCAACAAGGCATGATCATGCTGAAGTCCCTTCTCCTCCATCTGTTTCTCCTTTTGGAATAAAACATACCTGGTGTGTCTTTCAATCTGCTGGGTTTAAGATTCAAACTATGGTTGCCATGTGGGATCCAGTACCCTTAATCAGTAGGTTACAGGGCTGGTGCTTAAGTTATCTTTCAGTGCATAATTTTATATTCCCATAGCAGTGTACAATAATCGCCATTGACCCATGCCTTGGTTTTGTTAGTTGTCTTATTTTTGTCAATAACGGATGCAATGTGATTTATGATCACACTCTTTTTTTTAAGAGAGGCTTTTGCTATAAGGCATGTGTACTTGCTGGAGAGACAGAAAGACACGGAAAGTGAGAAATCATTCCCCCGCCCCCAGGGTGATGGCCATGCTGCAATCCCTTCTCTTCCAGTTTTCTCTCGTGATTTTGGGCATATACACATACATGTTCCTGGCATGAGTTTCAAGCTGCTGGGTCCGGGACTCAAACCATGGTCAACTACGTAGGAGTCCAATGATGTAACCATTATGCCACCTGCTGATCCTTGGTTTATCATAGTCATCTTAAAGTTACTTGACTGTTAATAGAGTTGATCACCTTTTTGTCATAAAGCATGTGTACTCCCTGGAGTGAGACAGAGAGAGACATTGAGAGGGAAAGTGAGAAATCATCCCCCAAGGGAGATGGCCAGGCCGAATCCCTTCTCTTCCGTTCTCCTGAGATTTGGGGCACACACCCATGCACACGCTCCCATCATGATTTTCAAGCTGCCTGGTCTGGGACTAAAACTGTGGTTGGCCATGTGGGAGTCCAACACCTTAACCACCATGCCACTTTCTGGTTCTAAGAGTTGATTATCTTTTTAAAATGTTTATTATCTGGTTTATTTTCTCTCCTATGAAATGCTGCTGCTTCTTTTTTGCTTACTTATCTATTGGTTTTTTTGGTTGTCTCTTATATGTTTTATTTTTAGTCCAGGCTTTGTACTTTTAGTCTACTCGCCACATTATCACCAGAATTATTATTATAAGAGCAATGTTTTTCAGAATGAAAGATAATTATGACTTTATAAATAAAGAATGACCTAGAATGACCTTCACAAGATGACCAGTCTGTAGCCCTGGCAGCAATACCCAGTGCATACCCCATACACGGTGCATCTCACCCTGTTAGATCATGTATCTTATGAGGAGGAGACTACATTGTACCCTCTCTAGTGCAAGAATTATTCCTCTTTATATCACTCTGTCGTTGAAGAGACAGACAGACAGACAGACAGAGACAGGCAGAGACGGAGGGAGTGAGAAAGAGAGAAAGTTTCTGTGCCTGCATGCCCAAACTTCCACTAGTCTCCTTCTGGAAGTTTGGGCATGCAGGCACAGAAACCCAGTGTGTTTCTCAAGTCACCTAATCAGGACTCAGACTACACAGTTGGCCATGTGGGATCCAGTCACCTTAACTCCTGTGCCACAGGTTGACCCTTTTTTTACTATTCATCTTTCCTTCCTTCCTTCCTTCCTTCCTTCCTTCCTTCCTTCCTTCCTTCCTTCCTTCCTTCTTTCTTTTTAATTAGCTAGAGGGCACATGCACTTGCTGCAGGGAGATAGAGAGAAGGAAAGTGAGAAAGCAGCCCCTTTCCCTAGGGGTTTGGCCACACTCACATCCCTTCTCCTCCATCCTCCTTGGGATTTTGGGCATACATGCTCACGTGTCTAGTGTGTTTTTTAAACCTCCAGATTCAGGACTCAAACTATGAGATATAGTTACCTTAATCACCATGTTCCCAGATGGCCTGACATATGCTTCTGTTACAAAGGAAGCTCTGAGAAATGATCTACTCAAAAGTTTAAAAAGTACATACATATAAATATATATTTATAGTAATCTTATTATTATCTAAACATGTTAAATAAGTGACAAAAAGTAAACCATACCCTGTTCTTTCTTTCTAATTGAAATTTTTTCCTCAAAATGTTACTATGAAGCATTTTAAATATACAGAAAAAACCCATGTACCTACTAATGTTTAGTGAATAAAATGATGAAAAATTAGTGTGTTCATGTGGTTTTTAGATCCCTGAATTAGAAGATCTGTTAATCTGTCCTGATCTGAGGCCAAGGAAGTAGGAGAAATGCATGAAATTAAAAATAATATCATATAACTGTGTGTCAATGCTAGGTTATTATACAATATATTCATTTGTAATTTTTAAAATGATTTTTTTTAATTATTAGGAATTTTCCTTTCTCTTTCTTTCTTTCTTTCTTTCTTTCTTTCTTTCTTTCTTTCTTTCTTTTTTTGTTTGCTATAGGGTGGGTGTGCTCACCAAAGAGAAATAGAAAGAGAGAAAGAAAGAGAAGAAAAGTGATGCTGCAATCCCTTCTCTTCCATTCTCCTCTCAGGATTTTGGGTACACATGCACATGCACCTGGCACATTTTTCAAGCAGCTAGGTCTGGACATGAACTACAAAGTTGGTCATGTGGGATCTAGCTGCCTTAACCACTATGTCACCATCTGGCCCCCAAACTAGGGATTTTCTGTAAACCCATATGGATACAGATTTTACTATGTAAAATAAACTTTGAATTCAAATTCAAGATCTGAGTAAAGTTTCAGTCACTTATATACTAAATTACTGCTAGACTTTGGATGTAATGCTTTAATTTTGTGTGGGATACAGATCAAGTCAACTCTATGGCTGCCAAGCTCCAGAGTTAATTTCACAGCTCAGTAATCCTGGGGGCTGATTGTGATTTATATTCATTTAATGACATGGTACATAACTGCAAAATGACTCACTGGGTCTTCCTTTTTATTTTCCTGTAAGGGTAGCCTTTAACCTTTGTAAGAGTTTTTTTCCTATTATTTTAAAAAAATTTTGGCTTATAGTAACTTTCCAAGTATTTATTGAAACCCTACTATATAATGGGCATCATATATCATAAAGTTACTGAACAAAGATTTTTTTTATAATTTAATTACTTAAAATGATAAGCATGGGATGTATTGCAATTGTGAGAAATTCTATCAGCTGTCTTTCGCGAGTTGCCATCTAGGATCAGCCTGAGCATAAACACATCCTAAGACTAGAACTAACCTCTACCTGTGGTACTTTCACCTATGTGTCTAACATGGTGAGATTCTGAGTTTGAGCTGGCTACTTAAAAACCATAGTAAAACCTGATTTTCTTTTTTTTCTTTTTAATTTAGAGAAAGACTCTGTTTTTGTTGCTCTTTTAAAGATTTTATATTAAACAAAAGAAAAGGTAGAAATCTGTCAACTTTTTATTTCTGCACTGCTTGTTAACAGTCTTAATTCTCCCTTTTGGTGCATTGTGCATTTCTTTCTTTCTTTTTTAAAGAATCATTTATTTAATTTTTATTTATTATCATTTTTTTAAACTTGCTATAGGGCACATGTACCCACCTGGGAGAGAGACACAGAGAGAGGGAGGTGGGAGAGAGAGAAAGTGAGAAAGCATGTTTCAAGTCTGGGACTCAAACTGTGGTTGACCATGTGGGTGTCCAGTGCCTCAACTACCATGCCACCTGCTGGCCCTCTGGTGGATTTCTTTTGGCTACCTCTGGACAATAGCTTGCTCCTAATTCCTCCTTGCTGGTAAACATCTTAGACTTCCCAGTACCCTTATGTATGCATACCTGTATATGCTTCTGAGAGCTGTTCAGCTAAGTCTGAGCAGTGTCTGGGAGAGCACTTCCTGAGAGATTCAGGTGTACAGGAATGTAATGTAGGATGGGATTGTCCTACCAGTTCATCACTTCTGATGGATCATCACTTCTGACTAAGGATTTCTTCCTTCTTAAGCTGGAACTCTTAGATAGTTTGTAATGGGGAGGTCAGGACTATTGAGAAGTTAGAAGTTTTTACAGGTGCTTGTAGAATTTTGTATTCCTAGCTCCTGGAATCCTGCCCTTTCATCATTCTGTATATATTTCATTAAGATATAAGGGACACTGGGGCCAACAGGTGGCATGGTGACTGAGACACTGGATTCTCATATGGCTGACTGCAGTTCGAGTCCCAAACCTGGCAGCTTACTTTCTCACTTTTCTCCCTCCCTTCCTCCTTTCCTTCCTTCCTTCCTTCCTTCCTTTCTTTATCTTTCTTCTTTCTTTCTTTTTATTTATTCTTTTCTTTCTTTCTTCTTTCTTTTTTCTTTTCCTTTCTTTCTTTTCTTCATTTTTTCTCATTCTTTCCTTCTCTCCTTTCTCTGTCTGGTGAGTACATGTGTCTTGTAACAAATTAAAGAATACTAAAGATGGTAAGAAATATATATATATATATATATATTAGGCACACTAGACCAGAGACAGTTATTGAATCAGGGGGATACAGTATTTTGCCTTTAGTTATCGATAAGCCAACTGTTAAAAGTTGAATTGTGTCTCCCAGAATATATAAACGTCTTAGTCTATTGTGTTGCTAAATAGAAACTTCTGAGACTGGGTGATTGATAATGAATAGAGATTTATTTGGCTCATGATTCTTGTAGCTGGAGAGCCCAAATGTATAGGGCCAGCATCAGTCCAGCCTCTTGTGCTACAAGACAACCTGGATGACAGAAGCATAGAAAAGCAGGCACTGTTAAGAGAGAGGAAACAGAATTATCCACTTCTTCTGTTTGTCCCTCCTATGCCTCCAGCTGATTGGATGAAACCCTTCTATTAGGTGTCATGTCTTAAAGGTTTTAGCACCTTCTAAGACTATCACACTGGGGACCAAGCTTCCAGAACATGGACCTGTGGGGAACAAATTATTATCCAAACCATGGAATTCTATAGCAGCCCCCAAAGTTTATGCCTTTATCATGAATCAAATACAATTGTCCCATTCCACTAGTCCCAGAAAGTCTTAACTTGTTCCAACTTCAACCTAAAAGTCCAAGTCTAAAGTCTCATCTGAGGCTTCATGCAAATTTCTTCTAGTCATGAACCTGTAAAACCAAGAAAACACATTAGCTACTTCCCAGATACTATGATAAGATAGGCATAAGATTGAAATTCCCATACCACAAGAGGAAAGGAGTAGGTCTCAGGCAAGTCTGAGATCCAAGAGGGAAGACATTAGATCTTAAGCCTGAGAATAATCTCCTTTACCTCCATGGCTTGTACCATTCAGTGAAGGTTAAAAGGTAAGGCCTAGTGGTACTATCCACTCAGCTGGGGCATGGGAAAGACAGAACATGAATTCCATTTCCTCTCTCTTTGCATGAACCTGCCTCTCTCTGTACTTCTTTCAGCCATGTTGTAATGCAGCACAAGAGGTCAGCCTGATGCTAGCCTTACACCTTTGGACGTTTTAGCTCCCAGAATCATGAGCCAAATAAACCTCTATTCTTTATAAATCATGCAGTTCAGTATTTGTAAGTACTAAGACTAAGTATTTTGGAGTAATCTTGTACTTGAGATATATACACACATAACACTTATAGGTATGCATGTGTGTATACACAACAAAATAACATGTGTGTATATACAACACAATAACAGACTAAGGAAATTGACACAACAAGCAGGGTTTAATTGCTATTGCAGGTATCTGAAAATGTGGAGGTGACTTTTGAACTGGGTAATGGGAAGAAGTTGGGAGATATAGGAGAAGCAGGCTAGAAAATCTCTAGATTCTTTTTTTTTTTTTTTGGAGAGGTTTTTGCTTTAGGGCGCATGCGCTCGCCAGACAGACAGAGAGAGACAGAGAGACAGAAAGTGAGAAATCACCCCCCAGGGGGGATGGTCACACCGCAATCCCTTCTCCTCCATTCTCCTCTCGGGATCTTGGGCACGCACGCACACACACCCGGCGTGAGTTTTAAGCCACCAGGTCCAGGATGCGAACCGCAGTTGACTACGTGGGAGTCCAGCGACATAGCCATGATGCTAACTGCTGGTCCCAAGAAAATCTCTAGATTCTTATGGAAGCTCAGAAGATCAATTTAGAAATAAACTTGAACATTTTATAGATTATTTAATTGCCTGTGATCACAATTAGGATAAACCTATGGACAGTAAAGGCTACCGTTGAGAGACGCCAGATGGAAATGAGGAGCTTGCTTATTGGAGCTGGAAGAAAGGCTATCCTTGTTAGGAAATAGCAAAGAATTTGGCTTCATTTTGTCCATGCCCTAAAGTGTTGTGTAAGTCCAGACTTAAGAATAGTGGTCTCAGTTCTCTAGCAGAAGAAATTTCCAAAGCACAGAGTATTCAGGCTGCTGCTTGGTTGCTTCTAACTGTATTCATGAAAAGAAAGAGGAATAAGACAACTTGAAGATAGAATTGATAATTAAAAGGGAAACAGAGCAGAAATTTTTGGAAAATTTACAGCCTGACCATGTAATGATTATGCTTTGTATTCCAGTCCTGCTGCCTGCGTATTTGCCTGCTCCATCCTTCCTCTGTAACCTGGCTCTGTGTTTGTTTCCCCGCAGTGTATGGCCTCCACACCAGAAAAACGTTCAGATTTTGGAGTCACACCAGCAGCTGCCCAAAGGCCCTTCATCCTGCAGTCTCCTAAGGGCCCTCAAGACTTTGACCTTGGTCTTAGAGCTGCACTTCTTGTTAACTGTTTCAGAATCTTCCAGCTGTTTCTCCAGCTTGTAGCCAGTGTATTATATTTCTCCATACTTTGTGATTATGTGGGATAATTTCTATAATAATTCCTTTCTCTTATATGTATTTATGTTGTTTGTTCTATACCTCTAAAGAACTCTGACCAATACACAAGGGAAGTTCAGAAAGTTTATGGAAAATTGGAGTTAATGTACAAATTTCTTTTGGTGCAAAAAATTTTGAAATCCATACATAATATTCCATAGTACACATTTTCTATGAGTGTTTCAAAGACTTTTAATTTTGAAGTTCTCATTCCCAAAATCTATGAATGTGATCTTACTTAGAAATAAGATATTTGCAGATTTAATCAAGTTAAGGTAAAGTCATATTGGATTAATAAATCCTAATCTAATGACCGATTTCCTTATAAGAGACAAATTTGGATACAAACACAGGTATACATAGGAGAGAGTTCACATTAAGACAGAGGAAGTTTGGAGTGAGATAAACAATCCATGAATACCTAGCCTAGCTAGCAATAACAAGAAGCTGGAAGAAGCAAGGAAGGATTCTTCCTTTTAGCACCTTCAGAAGAGCAGGGACCCGCCAACACCTTGATGTTGAAGTCTGTCCTCTCAAACTGTTAAAGAATACTTTCTATTGTTTTAAAGCACCCCATTTGTTACAAAAGTCAAGGAATTTATACTACAACCAGTAGAAAAATTATCCAACTTGTTAGATTGCAGACAGAAAACCTTTCTGCTCCCAGCTCTTCTTTTCTTTTTAAAAATTATCCCTTTATTTAATTTTATTTGTTACTATTATTATTATTTAGTTTGACCAATGATACAGAGAGAGAGAGAGAAGGGGGAAGTGAGAAAGCAAGCCACCAGGTCCAAGACTCGAACCACAGTCGGCCATGTGGGAGTCCAGCACCTTAACCACCACACCAGCTGCTGGCCCTCATTTAAAAAAAATATTTTTTTATTTGTTATTATTATTATTATTTTAGTTGTCTTCTCCCAGTTCTTCTAAACAGGAGCTGTCTCCTAGCCTTTAGGATGGGTAGCATTTCTTTCTTTCTTTTTTAAAGAATTATTTATTTATTTAATTCCATTTGTTATTATTATTAATATTATTTTTAATTTGAACAGACAGAGACAGCGAGAGAGAAAGGGAAATTGAGAAAGCAAACCACCAGGTCCAGGACTCAAACCATGGTCGACCATGTGGGAATTCAGTGCCCTCATTCACCACACCACTTGCCAGTCCCAGGCTGGGAAGCATTTCAATCTCCCAGTATTGCCCTCCCTATGCAAGTGCTGGAGAACAAACTAGGGGTCCACAGTGGGATGTAGGAAGGCAGTCTCCAAGCTGCCTTGAGGATCTCCTGGGAAAAATATTTTCCCGGTGATGTAGAGTCAGGTGGTCCACCTCCCCATAGACCTGTGCCCTGGCGTAACATAGACTAGACACAGTGCCTGACATCAGCAGAGCATCATGTACACCTTAGCTCTGCTAGCTTGCCCGTGGCAGCCAGGCAGTCATTTCCCCATAATGTTTTTTATTACTGCCTAATAACCAGAAAGAGTTGAGGCTCCATATCCAATGTGAGAGTCAATTATTGACCACCTGTGAAGAAAGTATCTTGGACTAATCTTGCACTTGAGATACATACACACATAATCTGTATGCACACGTGCATACCTGTAAGTATGCATATGTATGTATATTTTACTCCTCTCTCAAAATATCTTTGTTGGTTCCCTGTTCCTTGGTGAGTAATATCTAAAATAAGCTCTTAGCCTACCTTTGAAACTGGTTACTCAGGGCCGGCAGGTGATGTGGTGGTTGAGGGTGCTGGACTCCCACATGGCTGACCGTGGTTTGAATCCTGGACCTGGTCGCTTGCTTTCTCATTTCTCTCTCTCTCTCTCTCTCTCTGTTCCTCCCTGGTCAAATTAAAAATAAATAAAGTTAAATAAAGTAATTCTTTTTGTTTTTAATAAAGTAATTCTTAAAAATTAATGGTTACTCCTTGGCCTTTAGGTACTTCGTAATCTAGCTGACCTATGCACTGAGCCACTTGCTTTCTGTCTTTCAAACCCAGCTCAAGTATGAACTCCCACAAGAAGACAGTCTTTCCGCATTTCTACACTCTATTTTGAGTAATCATAATACTTTGCCTCTCTAATCACATGACACATTGTGTTGTAGGTTTTTGTATATTTTTCTAATCCTTTTTTCTTGGCATAGCACTTTAATAATATGCTTTCTACTACAAGTAGAAGTTGGGGAATGCTTCAAATGGTCAGGGGTCTTCATTAACATTGATGTCACTGTTGTAGCTAACACTTAGTTAGGGCATATTTTCTGCCAGGCAATGAGCTAAGCATGCTACATAAATTATTTTTGGCTTTCTCTACTCATGCAGGCTGATGATCCTATTTCTTCATGTTCAACATGGTCCCTGGCAAAGGCATAGATGCTATGTAAGAATTTGCTGGGAGGTGAATATAAGACACAGGTATACATTTTTTCTTTTGAATTTTCTATGGGGTTACACACTTGCTGGAGAGACAGAGAAAGAGAATCAAAGAGAAAATAAGAAAGCACCCCCCACCACCAGGAGGGATGGACATGCTGCAGTCCTTCCTCCTCCATTCTCTTGGGATTTTGGGTACACACATGTGCCCAGCATGTTTTTTAAGTTGCTGGATCCAGAACTCAAATTTCACAGTTAGCCATGTCAGATCCAGACACCTTAACCACCACACCACTGGCTAGCCCTGCATGTATACTTTTTAATAACCTATTTTTTTCCTCCCTATCAGAGACTACCACTATGTGCCCAGTCAGTAGTGACTATACAGAGCTCAACATAGATCAGAAGATGCCCCCCCCCAAAAAAAACCAGGCTACCTTGTGGAATTAGCATCAACTTCAGACAGCTTTGAAAAGCAGTTCAGATCTTCTGGTTTTTTTTCTTTCTTACTTTGTATTTCTTTCCATAAGAGAGCCGAGTCTGACCTATTTTTAGAATTTGGCCCACAGAACCATTGAACTTGGTGGTTTTAGTTTTACTGTTTTTTTTTTTCTTTTAGGTAAAAAAATAAAGCACAGGAGTCCTGGCTGTCAGAACTAGAAGAGCATTAGTGATTTCTTCTTTTAATCATACATTCAGAGATGCACTAGGGTAGGTGCATGCTTTGTATTTCCTGGAAATCATGGATTTTCGGGTCCCCTAAGCCCATCTAGCCTTTTTCTTTAAATATCCTGCTGAGTTCTAATGGCCCTTAAAGAATGACATCATCAAAACGCCCTAAAATTAATCCACCTGACTATTAGTTTCTATTTTGCTTGTGACAATTTTTCACCATAGAAATTCTCTTATTTTACTTGGTATTATTCAGCATCCTACCCTTTGTGTATTGTATGAAGCCCTCTATTTTCCTTTAGCTGTAGAAGATTGGCATAATTACCCTCTCCACTCCTAAGAGCTTAAAGTGAACTAGAGAAAAATTATTTGACATTGAGATGATTTCATCAAAACATGATGGTCCTTATTCCCTTTACACACTCTCCTGAGTCTCTTGTGAGTTCTTATTAGAACAGCTGTTAGAGGAAATAAAAGTTAATTATCAATGCTTCCATAACTAAATCACCAAATATTATATAGGTAGCCTTAAACTTGTTGTCAGGTTCGGCAGATATAAGAATTCAGTTCTGGGACCAGCAGTTAGCCTAATGGCTATGTCGCTGGACTCCCACATAGTTGACTGTGGTTCGTGTCCTGGACCCGGTGGCTTGAAACTCATGCTGGGCGCGGGTGTGAGCGTGCCCAAGAATCCAAGAGGAAAATGGAGGAGAAGGGATTGCGGTGTGGCCATCCCCCCTGGGGGGGGGATTTCTCGCTTTCTGTCGCGCTGTCTCTCTGTCTTTCTGACCAGCGCACACGCCCTATTAAGAAAAACCTCTCCAAAGAAAGAATTAGTTTTACAAAAACTGGAAAGATGTGTTAAGCAATTAAAATGTTAATAATCAAAATTCTAGACACAGGGCAGATTCATTATCTCAGCTGACGGAAGAACTACAAGCTGATGGCCACAAATGTAGCTACCATCATTTTTACTCCAGTTTGTTTTAGAGATTCAGCAGCATCCACTGAACTTTTCCCCTGACTATCTTAACACTTTTATCTTTGAGAATCTGGCTCGGAGCAGAAACGGAGGTGTGAAAGAATTGTAAGAGTGGCTGTTTTTGCAGTATTTTGGCTAGACATAAAATAGGCAGAAAATTGTAAAATGTCTTCAGAAAGTTTGTTCACAAGAAAATTCTAGCATGATTTTTTTTTTTTAAAGAGCTCTAGACAGATTAATAATCAAATAAGAATGGGAACTTTTCCGATTAACAACATTAATTGCAACTACTGAACTCTAAACATCATCATGTCTGTATAATACTTTCTAGGGTTTTTTATGTTCTTTCATACTTTTTATTCTCTGGTGACTACAGACATTGTAGAAGGCATTAGCATTTGGTGGTATGGGGCCAACAAATGGCATGGTGGTTAAGGTGCTGGGCTCCCACACGGCCCACTACAGTCTGAGTCCCAGACCCAGCAGCTTGAAAATCATGCTGAATCATAGTAGTTTTAAGATCTATGTACAGTACCATTTGCAAGTACAAATGCAACTGCTCACTTTATGACTAATAATCATAATAATAATGAAAGATAGAGAGGTGCTAAATGTTTTGTATCTATGTTGCTACTCTAAGTCTTTACCGTTTCCTACTTTAAGGTCTTCACTAGGTTGTTCTGCTATTTCAGACTTCGTAAGACGTTATAGTCTAATATTGATTTGAAAGTATAGAAGTTATTGGGGCCAGCAGGTGGTGTGGTGGTTAAAGGCGTTGGACTCCCACATGGCTGACTGTGGTTTGAGTCCCGGACCTGGCGGCTTGCTTTCTCACTTTCTTTCTCTCTCTCTGTCTTGCGCTCTCAGTCTGGCCAAATTAAAATAAACAAACAAACAAAAAAAGTAAAATAAAATAATTTTTTAAAAAAATGAAAGTGTAGAAACTATAGAAATTCCAATTCCTAGAAAAGTGATTCATTTATTATTAGAATTAAGACATATTTAGTTTCTAGCAATGATGGTGTTGTAGATGCCTATACATGGCAGATAGAGGCAAACAGGAATGAATACGTTGCTATTCAGAGTTTGATTGAGCTTGTTAGCTTAACATCTGCAGGAGCTCTCGCACACATTTTCAATGTGATAAACTTCTAAAGGTATTGTCATTTAGTTCCTTATCTTATGGGAACTTTGTTCAAATCGATCTGATGATTTAAAAAATATTTTAATAGAGGCCTTTACAAATATATGCATTTGTAACAAAACTTCTATTTATATATTCTTATATATTTTACTTATTTATTTATTTATTTTGGAGAGGCTTTTTTTTGGACAGGTTTTCGCTATAGGGCACGTTGCTCGCCAAAAAGACAGAGAGACAGAAAGTAAGAAATCATCCCCTGGGGGGATGGCCATGCCACAATCCATTCTTCTCCATTCTCCTCTCGGGATTTTAGGCACACACGCACATGCGCTTGGCATGAATTTAAGCCACTGCGTCCAGGACTCAAACCACGGTCGACCACATGGGTTAGTTCAGTGACATAGCCATTACACCAACTGCTGGTCCCTGGTCCCATATTCTTAAAGTATATCTCTACAAAATTCACATGAGTGTGCAGACATTTATATAAACATAATAGACATAAGTAAGTTTCAGAACATCTGGATGATTTTTATGATTGGTATGATGCTTAGTGTAAAAAATACAATATATACGCATATAAGATGTAGTTCAAACTGCATAACTCGAGAAATGATGTCCTTATTCTTCAACTACAGCAAGACGTAAAAGTTATATTGTTTATATATACTAAATATTTGTAAGAATTATTTTATTTAACTTTATTCATTTAAATTTGACCAGAGGGGAGAGAGAGAGAGTGAGAAATCAAGCCGCCAGGTCTGGGACTGGAACCGTGGTTGGCCATGTGGGAATCTGGCATCCTTAACCACCATGCCACCTGCTGGCCCTGTATATACTTAATTTAAATGTTCAATAAGGAAGTTGTTAAATTCAATATAATAATCCTAATATAGAGATATAGTTACATAGAATATTCTGTTTTCATGATCTATCTGTGAAATTTTTAGAGCGATAGTGTGATGGTTAATTTTACATGTCAATTTATCTGTGCTAGGGAAGGCTCAGATTAAACATTATTTCTGGGTGTATTTAAAGGTGTTCTGGGTGAGATTAGCACTTGATTTAGTTAAGTGGATTGGGGAGTGCATCATCAATCTTTTAAGGATCTGAATAGAACAAAAAGGTAGAAGGAGGAATTTGTCTCTTGCTGCCTATGTGCTTGAGCTGGGATGGCTCATTTTCTCTTGCCCTTGAAGTGGGATTTACACCTTTAGATGTGGATTGGAAATATGCCACTAGCTTTCCTGAGTCCCTAGATTACAGACAGCAGGCTATCAGATTTCCCGGCTTCCATAATATGTGAGCCAATTCCT
>NW_006159583.1:5028570-5069670 GCF_000334495.1 Tupaia belangeri chinensis
ACACACACACATATATATATATACATATACATATATATGTAAACATTTATTTTATATAACCTGTTCTGTTTCTCTGGAGAACCCTGGCTAATACAGATACATTTCAATTTAGTGCAAGGAAGAGCCTACTGTTGAAAATAGCTGTTGGAAGTTTGACCGTGTTGCCTTGTGAGGTAGTAAATTTACTATCAGTGGAAATGGTAAAGCAGATGTTGAAGTGGGCATTCCAGCATTGGATGGGCTTAGTTAAACTATTTGGAAAATCCCTATGAGTCACAGAGCCGATGGAGGATATCATCTTCAAAACCTTCAGAAACTGCTTAATCCCACTCCTTTGCTTTTCAGAGTTGAAAAATGAGCCCCAGAAGATCCAACTGTGTCATCCAAGGTCAACTAGCTAATATGCTTTAGGGGATTTGTTTGACAGGATGTTATGCTTTTAGTTTTATTAGAGCCTAGTAAAATATAATGCAAACTCTCTCTGCTCATGTTATGTAGGGAGACCTGAACACTACTGAATGCCAAAAGTCTTTTATTTCAGGTTTATCAACTTTTATGTGACAGGTGTTACTCTCAGAGAACCTGTTTTATACATAAAAAAGAGAGTTAACTTGAAACTTCTATTCATGTTGTAACATTCATGTGCATTTGTAGCAATGGGAATGTGACTATAAGCTTTATAGTGAAAGTATGTTCCAGTAAGAGCAAAGGTCAGCATTAGATTGCAAAGGAGAGATAAGTACTAAGAGTTCTAAATTCATTTCCCTTTGTCATCAGCTGTTCATTGCAGGACACAAGGCAAGATTAGCAGGGCTGCTGTTCAGATGGCAAGCTCCAGGATAGCCATTTTACTTGGTAAAGGACTGAAGTATTCTCGTGGTAATTGGTAATTAGCTGTTGCTCTGAGCCTCTGAGTGCCTCTGCCCTGGCTGTGCTGGCCCCTTCACACATACATTCTTCCTGATATTGCAGCGATGGAAAGGTTAGTACTTTTTTTTAGTTGATTGGGTACTGAGAATTAATTTCTAGCAAATATGATATGACTTTTACTCAACAAACTTATTTCAGGCTACTTGAGACAATCTCAAGAATTTATTTTTCAATGAGTCAGATTATTTGGTAATGAGCATGAAGGGGTGGGAATATAATTTCTGTTTTACTTCTGCCATAAAGAAAAAAAAATGTTTATGTTTTATTATTTATTTTTTGCATGGGTGAAAGAGAGAGGGAGGGAGAGAGACAAACAGATCAATAGGGTATAGTTTTTTGGAGAGGTTTTTGCACTAGCCAGCAAGACAGAGAGACATAGAGAGACAGAAAGCAAGAAATAACCCCCCAGGAGGGATGGCCATGCCACTATACCTTCTCCTCTATTCTCCTCTCGGGATCTCGGGCACACACGCACACATGCCTGGCATGAGTTTAAGCCACTGGGTCTGGGACTCGAACCACAGTTGACTACATAGGAGTCTAGCAACATAACCATTATGCCATCTGCTGGTCCCAACAGACCAATAGGGTTTTAATACTGCAATCCACCCTCAGCTTTGGACACACACATGGCTCATTGTGCTCAGGGACGGCTGCAGATGTGAACTGGGAACCTCTGCCCTGCCTCAGTCTCACAGAGCATTGCGCTTTGTCCATGCACCACCATCAGCCCTCAGAAGAAGTGTTTATGAAGACCTTCAATTAAGTCTTTAAAGACTTTCTACTATATATATTTTTTTAAAAAATGGAGGGACCAGTAGATGGTGTAATTGTTATGTCACTGGACTCCCATGTAGTTGACTGTGATTTGAGTCCCAGACCAGGTGGCCTAAAAATTACACTGAGTGTGTGTGTGCGCATGCCCAAAATCCCAAGAGAAGAATGGAGGAGAAGGGATTGCTGTGTGGCCAATCCCTTGGGTGGTGATTTTTTGCTCTCTGTCTCTGTCTCTCTGGTGAATGCATACACCTTAGAGAAAAAAATCTTTCTAAAACATTTTTTTGGAGTATTCTTCAGATGTGTTCATAATGAGGTCATTCAGATAATGACAGAGTTATTTTTTAGTTGTGGTTGTGGATTTTTAACATTTTTTGGCTGTTTGAAAGGGTGGATGAAGGTAAAAGATTTTCTCTTAGAACCTTCATATGAGGCACTAAGATAAAACAACTGCCATTTATGGAGCACATACTATGTGCCCAATACTGTTGAGTTCTTTACCTGAATCAACTCATTTAATTCCTACAATAATGCTATGTAATAAGACTTTTATTATACTCATATTATAGCTATGGAAACTAGAGGTTCAGGGCAGTGAAATGAGATCTAAATAACGTCACCAGCTCACAAGCAGTAGAATAAGGATGCAAACTTCAGTTTGTCTAGTGCCCTTGGGCAGTGTAAAGAAATCAGAAGTTGGACCTCTGATACTTCGGGGGTAGCACAGTGATAACA
The DNA here is from genome assembly GCF_000334495.1 of Tupaia belangeri chinensis. Taxonomy (NCBI): domain Eukaryota; kingdom Metazoa; phylum Chordata; class Mammalia; order Scandentia; family Tupaiidae; genus Tupaia; species Tupaia belangeri. The sequence goes on from NW_006159583.1 coordinate 5,031,013, forward strand.
CAATTGGACTCATAAGGAACGACCCTGGGCTCATGTCCTGGGCTCTCCTACACACTGGTGGTGAGTGTGCACACGTCCACGATCCAAGCTGGCTTTAGCGAGGGGTAGATCTTGGTGTGAAGACCCTGTTAAGAGGGTTTCTCTATCATGTAAGAAATAAATAAAGCTTAAACAAAACAAAACAAAAAAGTAAAAAGAAGCTGGGTTCCATCCCCATCTTTGAAGGATACATAGGGCCTGGGTTCTTTCGTAGGTCGCAGCTATTTTTTTTTTTTTTTTGAGATTTTTTTGCTATAGGGCATGTGTACACTCATCAGAAAGACATAGAGACATAGAGACAGAAAGCACCACCTGGGGGGATGACCAAACTCCAATCCCTTTTCCTCCATATTCCTTTTAGTATATTTGGGGGCTTTAGCGAGGGGTAGATCTTGGTGTGAAGACCCTGTTAAGAGGGTTTCTCTATCATGTAAGAAATAAATAAAGCTTAAACAAAACAAAACAAAAAAGTAAAAAGAAGCTGGGTTCCATCCCCATCTTTGAAGGATACATAGGGCCTGGGTTTTCGTTGGGCGCAGCTTTTTTTTTTTTTTTTTTGAGAGATTTTTGCTATAGGGCATGTGTACTCACTAGAAAGACAGAGAGAGACAGAGAGACAGAAAGCGAGAAATCACCCGCCAAAGGGGATGGCCACGCTGCAGTCCCTTCTCCTCCATTTTCCCCTCGGGATCTTGGGCACGGACGCACACATGCCCAGCATGAGTTTAAGCCACTGGGTCTGGGACTTGAACCATGGTTGACTACATGGAAGTCCAGCGACATAGACATTACGCCAACTGCTGGTCACAACACAGACTGTAGCTTAACCCAGGTGCTCTCCAGTCCCTGGCCCAGGGCTGTTCTTGTTACTTGAATCTATGCCTAGGATCCCTAGCCCTATAAACTCAGCCTTGGTCCAGGAAACTTCAAGATTGGAGTGTAGTTCAGTAGCCATGTACATCGGCGGTATATGCCTAAAAACGCTGGTGTGTTTAGGAGTGATAAAAATTATATATATAAAATTTATTTTTTTATAATTTTAAGAGGAAATAGGTCATGGTGTGATAGTGATGTTCAGAGAACTCTTTGGAAGTTTTTTTTCTGATTGGAGATGAAAGATTCAAGAATACTTTCTAAATCCATTTCTGTTGCAAGTAAATGGGAGAAAATGAAGCTTAACTTTGATTTAAAGAATAAAGAAAGGCTCTTATTCACCAAACAACTGCATTCCAGATCATTTCAATTTACATTTAAGAACTCATTTCTTAGTTCTGGGAAGCCTTAACTTACTTCTGTCATGCTGTGGTATTCACTGAGTAAAACAGATGAAAGGCAACGTTTCTCGGTGCTGTGCAGTGTGTTTATTTTACATGCACTCCTGCCAGACATCTGGAGGATATGTCTTTGATAGGACCATGTGCCAGATACCTCTGAGAACACATTTCTACTAGTGTTTTACTTAAGATTTCTCCATCCTGTTAACAATTGCCGCCATAATAAACTCCCAAGTCCTAATGGGTAAACCCAGTAAAAGTGTATTTCTTTGTCATCAGATCTGAAGTAAGTATTTCTATCTTCTGGTCCATCAGGGATCCAGGCTTATTCCAGTCCAACCAGAAAATGAGAGAACAGAGAGAAATCATACAAGAGGTTTCGTAATGCTTCAGCTTAAACAATGAGACAGAGTCATACAAGAGGGTCTACTCTATGGCCCCACTCTAGTGTAAAGGAAATGGCAATGACATTGAGTTGTGTGCTCAGGAGGCAGAAGAAAAGGGTTTTGGTGGATGCATAGCAGTCTCAAACTGGAAGCCACCAGCCAAAGTTTGTTGTTTCGATAGCAGTTAGCTTGAACAGCACTTTAAGACTTCAGAATCAGGGCCAGCCTGCGGCATGCTGGTTAAGGCAGCTGTATCCCACATGACTGTGCAGTTTGACTCTCAGACCTGGTAGCTTAAGAACGACACCAGGTGCATGTGCATGCATGTCCAAAATCCTGACAGGAGAGAGAGATGGAGGAGAAAGGATTGCAGCATGATCATTCCCCACAGGGGGTGCTTTTTCACCTTATCTCTCTGGCAAGTGCATACACTCACTGGCAAAATGTAAAAATAAATGTTTATTTTAAAAAGACCTCAGGGGACCAGCAGATGGCATAGCAGTTACGTCGCTGGATTCACATGTAGTCAACCATGGTTTGAGTCCCGGACTCTGTGGCTTAAAACTCACGCCAGATATGTGTGCATGCATACCCAAAATCCCAAGAGGAGAAGGGATTGTGATGTGCCATTCCCCCCAGGGGGTGATTTCTCACTTTTTGTCTCTCTGTCTCTCTGGCAAGTGTGACGTGCCTTATAGCAAAAATCTCTATCTCAAAAAAAAAAAAAGGACCTCAAAATCAGAAAAAAGAGCAGCTCATTAAATAATTTTTTGCTATTGGATCTCTTAAATTTCTTCCATTTTTGTCATAATTATTTTTTCCTTCAGATTTTGAAAAGTGAATCAAACAAGTCTACAGGATGTAATGAACTCTCCCCAGAGGAATATGACAGGTAGTTTTTGCCAAGAAGTTCACAAAATGTAGGAATCTGGTGCCAAAAATAAGATAAAAATCTGAGTTCTACACATTGAAAAATTAAGAAAATTGCATTATTGTTGTATGTGATCACAGAGTACCTCTTTGACTTAATTTCAAATAAGGTGGAGGGCTTGTTGTTGCTTTCTTCTATCGAGTTCTCTTACTAAACTTACCTTCAAGCAAAGACGCTCTGCTTTACACTGTCAAGTAGGTCTCTGAGGGTATCAGCAACAAGGAACCTTACCCTGGCACATGTATGAGATATAAATCTAATACTGAAAAAAGATTTCACTTGATATGTTTTCTGGGATGTTTTTCAGACATATCCAAATGGGAAATTCTGACTTCAGAGCAATCCTGTGGTTAGAAGAGTGAGACAGTGCCATACCCAACAACTGGTACTCTTCCTGACAGTAAGCTAACTGCTTTCATTCATTCAACGCAGGTATTAAACGCTGCATCCCAGGCACTAACTCAAATTGTGGGGTTGAAGCGATGAAAAAATAGACAAATATCTCTGTCTTCATGGAAATTAACATTGTACCTACTATAAAACGTGTTATGTGATAATAAATGTTGTGGAGAAAAGCTGATAAGAGATTGGAGAGTTTGGAGGGTTACCCTTTTAAATAAGGGATGGTGTCACTGAGTGAAGACTTGAGGTGAGGTGGTGAGCCATGTTTTCATCTTAGATAAAGAGTGTGGTGAGCTGGCCCCATGACACAGTGATTAAGGAAAACTTGGTTTGGATCCCAACTGCAGCTGATTGAAAAACACGTTGGGTACATGGGCATGTGTGCCCCAAAGCCCAGCAGGATGGAAAAATGGAGAAGAAGGCATTGCAGTTTGACTACACCTCACCGGGGGGAGCGTGTTCTCCTTCTCAGTCTCTATTTCTCTGTGGTGAACACCTATGCCCATGGACAATTATAAATATACATGTATATATATTCCTAAAAGAAGCCAGTGCAAAGGCTTTGAGGTGAGAGCAAGCCTGACTTGTTTCGGAAATAACAGGTAACCCTAAGTGGATGAAGCAGAGTCAAGGAATGGTAAAGTGATAAGAGAGGAAGTGAGGGAGGAAACTTGAATGGTAAAAAGTGCAGGGCAGAGATGTTCTTGGAGATCACATTAAAGGCTTCGTCCCTCACTAAATGACATAGGAAATCAATTCAAGGTTTTGAGCAGAGAAATGACATGGTGCAACATGTTTTAAAAGGATCAGTCAGTCAGCTGTATTGAAAGTAGGGTGAGTGAATGGACCATGGTGGGATTTAGTCTGGTTACGCATTTGTTGCGATAATACAAATGAAAGTGACAGTAATGTGGACCAGGGTAAGAGCAGTGGAGGTAGCAAACATTGGGCATATTCTGGATATATTTTGAAACTACAGACAACAGGGGTTTCTGCTGAACTAAAAATAGTGTGAGACGAAGGTAAAGGAAAAAGAGTCAAGGATGACTCCAGGATTTATTGGCCTGAGCTGTCAGATGGATGGAGTTGCTGTCTACTATAGTGGAAAAGACTATGGGAGGAGCTATTTTTAGTGGATGGGAAGAGCTCAGTTTATACCAGTTAAATTTGTGATACCTGTCAGATATCCCACTGGAGGTGTTGAGTTTACAGCTGGTATTGAAGCCTGAAAGTCAATCGAAGAGGTCAGGCTGGAAATATAAATTTAGAAGAACTCAGCAAACAGATGATATGTATTTATTCATTTATTTTAAAAAGAGCTATTTAATTTTATTATTATCGTTATTTAATTTGAGATAGGGCATGTGTACTCATCAGAGAATAACAGAGAGAAAGGGAAAGTGAGAAAGCAAGCTGTCAGGTCTGGGACTCGAACCACAGTCTACCATGTGGGAATCCAGGGCCGCAACTACCACGCCACATGCTGGCCCTAATGGATGGTATTTAAAGCCATAAGCCTGATGAAATAACCAAGAGAATGAATCAATTTAAAGAAAACCAAGGGCTGAGTCTTGGCCAATTGCTAGTTGGGAGAGATGACAGAACCAGAATGGGAGACAGAAATATGAACAGTTAGACAGAAAGAAAAGCAGAAAACTCGGCCTGTCTTAGGGCTACTTTTAATGACAAAAAGAGTTTCCATAAGGAAGCAGTGATTGGCTGTTTCAAATGTTGACAGCTGACGGATTAAATGAAGATTAAGGAATAGCGATTGCATTTAGCAATGTGGAGGTTCTTGGTTTTCTTGACTAAAGCAGCTTCTGTAGAGTGGTGAGGGAAAACTTTGAAATGCGATGGAGAGAGGATGGGAGGAATGAATCAAAGGAGGTAAGTATGGACAGCACTTAGCAGAATCTCCTTACAGAGAAGGAAGAAGTAAGGCAGTACCTCCTGGGGAGATCAGTGGTGTCAAGAGAGGGTTTTGAACGATGAGAGGAATAGCATATTCGCTTCTGAATAATTGCACTTAAAATGGAAAAGAAAACAGACCACATAGGAAAGAGAAGGAAGAATTCAAGGTAGACTCCCACATAGTCTACTGTGGTTCGCATCCTGGACCCAGTGGCTTAAACCTTATACTGGGCACATTATGTGAGTGCTCAAGATCCCAAGAGGAGAATGGAGGAGAAGGAATTGAAGTGTGGCCATTCCTTCTGGGGCGGGGGGTGATTTCTCACTTTCTGTCTCTCTGTCTCTCTTGCAAGCACACACTCTCTGGAGCAAAAATATCTCTCAAAAAAAAAAATGAATAAAAATGGAGACGGTATTAAATAGTCCTGGCACCAGCAGATGGCCTAATGGTTGTTACTGGACTCTCACGTAATTGAATGTGATTCAAGTCCCAACCTGGCAGCTTGTGTGTGCATAAGTGCCCAAAGTCCCAAGAGGAGAATGGATGAGAAGAGATTGTGATGTGGCCAGCCTCCTGGGGAGGGGTGATTTCTTACTTTCTGTCTCTCTGTCTCTCTAGCAAGCATGCATGCCCTGTAGCAAAAAATCTCTCTCTCTCTAAAAAAGAGAGAGAGAGAGCGAGAGAGAGAAGAAGAAGAAAAGAAATTATACTGTAGGAGAGAGAGAGCAGGAGTATGTAAATATTAAGGCAATGTCATGCCTTGATTCTAGTGTGGTCAAAGGATTCTTGAAGTCAGGTATCTTGAGGGAGTAAACTGAAAATAAAATGTTCATAAGTGTTTATAAATTATGACAATTAGTCTGTTTCCAACTGAGTTGTGAAGAAAAAGGATATTGAACATTTTCTTGAAGTTTAAAGGTGTCATGAGACATTTTTGGGAACTCTTGGTTTGTGCATTTAGTAGGTGCATGTATCCTTATCCAGGAAGGCCAGATTAACATTGACGCAGACTTCCGCACAGTATGTGGCAAGACTGAATGGTCTTGGCTAGTAGATTTTGCACTTAAAATACGAGCCAGTGAAAGAGGTGGGACTCGTTGGATAAATTATAGCCCCTAGGGAAGGCTGGAGCGAGAGACCTGTGCATTATGCCTTCCAGACCTGAAACAGGAAGTCGAATTTTAATAGCTTTGACTTACAAAATTAATACCCTCCAAAGAAAATTCACCTGTTGCCAAATCTAATGCCAGGCTTTGAATGCTCACAGTTCCTTCAAGTCTCTTACTTGTTTTTCTTTCTTTCTTTTTTTCTTCTCCTTCTTGCCAGTGTCTTCTAACCTTTTAGTCATGAAAACTAAAGAGCTTACAAGCTATCTTCTTGATGAATTGTTTCATCAGAAGGCAATAATGAAGAAGAGAAAGTAAAAGAGAGACTTTAAATATTTTGGTTTAAAATACATTAATTCTGGCTATCGATTTCCCTAAATTCTTTGTGTACATATAAATACACTGTTTATGTCTCACCATGTGGCCCACATATTTTGAAATCCAACTCTTAAAACATTGTTTTTTTTTTTTTTTCATTAGATCAGCCTAAAAAGCAGTTCTGTCAGAAGTTCTATAGACCTGGGTGCCAAAGACTCCTTATTTTTCTTCCTTTATACCTTCATTTTTTCTAATTAGATACCCCAAAGCTGCTCAACTTGATCTACCACAGTCAGATGTCAGCATTTAGCAAATGCTGCTGTCACTAGTGGTTTTTACACTTGTACTGTTTCCAAGGATTACTTTCAAATCTTGTGAATTAAAGTTTCCATTCAGTATCACCAAACAGAGAAACGTAGCTTTCTCATAAAGATAATACACAAATATTCATTACCACATATATATTTAGGCATAATTTTCTCATAAAGATAATATACAAATATTTATTATCATATATATATATCTGAGGGGTGTTGGTGGCTACTGTTAAGAGGAAATACATTGGGGCCAGCAGGTGGTTGTACTCCTAGCATTTTTAACCACCGACTGTGGTTCAAGTCCCAGACTTGGCAGCTTGCTTTCTCACTTTCCTTTTCTCTCTCTCCTTCTCTCTTTTACTCTATCCTTCTCTGGTCAAATTAAAAAAATTAAATAAATAAATGAAGCTACATAAAATAATTCTTAAAAAAAAAAAAAAGAAGAGGAAATACATTGGGTCCAGCAGGTGGCATGGTGGCTAAAGATGCTGGACTCCTGCATGGTTGACTGTGGTTCAAGTCTTGAACCTGGCAGCTTGCTTTCTCACTTTCTCTCTCTCTGTCTCTGTCTTTCTCTGGTCAAATTAAAACAAATAATAATAATAAATAAATTTAAATAAAGTAATTCTTTAAATAAAAGAGGAAATGTATTTAAAGATCATTCTTTTTATAAAAGAATTATTTAATCTTATTTATCATCATTATTATTCTTTTTATTCAGAGAGACACAGAAAGAGGGGGAAGTGAGAAAACAAGCTACCAGCTCTGGGACTTGAACCACAGTTAGCCTTGTGGGAATCCAGCACCTTAACCACCACACCACCTGTCAGCCTCTTAAAGATCATTCTTTAGCTGAAAAAGATAACAAGGAATTTAGATGAAGGGATGTTCAGATATATTCTATTTTGTCTTCACTGGATGTACTTGAAGATGATATATTCTTTTCAATTTATTCCATACTGCTTTAAGTTTGAACTTAAGAATGGACAATAAAGTGTATTCTTTTTTTGATGGAGAGTAGTTTTATACATTTATTCCTAATCATAAATATAATACATTGCTTGTTTTAAAAAAGTCCATAAATAAGAAAATATATAAATCAGAAAATATAAGTCCTCTCAATAATCCTACCTCCCAGGGATAACCAAACTTAGCAATGTAGTGTGATTCCTCTCAGGTTTATTTCTGTGTGTGTATATATCAGTGTGTGTGTATCTTTAGTTTTTAAAACTATAATAAGCTCTGAGATAATCATGATGGCCTATATGTTTTTCATCTTGTTAATAAATTATTAACTATTTCAATATATTTATTTAACACATTCATTTTATTGTATGAATGAGTGAATTTTTTTTCAGCATGGGAATTATCTAGATTTCTAATTTTTATTATGATAAATAATGCTGCTATTAACATTCTATTCAAAAGGCTGACATAACCTGTTGCATAGATTTGTTGGAACAAATATTGGGTCATCAGAAAAGCCATGAAATATTTTTGTATGGAAAAACACATCATGACTTTCCTGACAATCTAATAAATAAATACATGAATACATACAAGTTGTCTAGAAGAACACAGTAACACACAACTACTCCAAAAAGTTACATGTTTATTCATGACTAACTCTTAGAGATGAAGTTATTTCATTAAATAATACCGAATTGCCCTCCAAAAAGGGTCTACCAAGTTATACTCCGTCAAGGAAATAAAGAATATTTGTCTTCTCAAGCTATTTAAACTAATCTTTTCAGAAGTGTCACCAACCTATAGAGAAGTGCATGCATGTTGTAAGTATTGGTCCAAACAAGATGAACCTGGATGTATAACCAACACCCAGATCGAAACAGTGTACATTTTCAATACCCTAGAAGCTTTCCTTGAGTCCCAACCAGTCCTTATCTGCTTGCCTACCCCAAAGTTAAGTCCTATCCTCCTTCTTGCACACATAGATCAGTTTTGTACACTTTTATGTTTGGCTTCTTTTAGTCAATACTGCATTTGTATTAGATGATTATAACCATGTATGTTGTTGCAGAGAGCAATAATAGTTCACTCATCTATATGGTATCCTACTGTAGGAATCTAGGAATAACTGTAAACTATCCATTGTGCTGTTAATGGCATTTTATGTGTTTGTTTGATATGTTTAGCAGTTACAAATAACACTATTCTGGTTTTTTACATGCCTTTTGCTATATATGTGTACACATTTCTGTTGGACATTTACTTCAGAGGAGCATTGCTAGTTTATAGGGCAGGTGTCCATTCATTTTTAAAAGATCCTGCCAGTTTTCCAAAGTCATCGTGCCAGTTTATCACGATGTCAGCAATGTAGGCTAGTACCAGGTGTACATTCTTGACAATTCTTGGTTTCATTCATTGTTTTACAATTTGGTTATTCTGGTGGATGCATGGAGTATGTCGTGTGCTTTCCTTTGTGTTTTCCTGAGAACAAGTGAAGTTAAACACCTTTTCATGTGAGTACTGATCATTTGGATGGCCTTTTAAATGAAGTACATACCTTTTCCAGTCTTTCGCCCATGTAAATAATTGGATTGCCTTTTTCTTACTGATTCCTAAGAATTCTTTCTTTTTCTGGGTACATTGCTTGATATGTATGTGTCTGTGTACACACATGTGTCATTTATACAGCTGCATACACAGTACTACATGCATTCCTACATAATATTTCTTAACATATATAATTAAAGATACTTTTGTATTGATCATGTCTTTAAACAAATAAGCTCTTAATTTTAATGAAGTTTGCTTTTCCAACCTTTTTCTTTATAATTAGTACCCTGTGTGCCTTGCTTAAGAAACCTTGGCTTTGGGACCTGCAGATGGTCTAGCAGTTATGTTGCTGCACTCCCACATGGTTAACTTTGGTTCGAGTTTCTGACCCGGTGGCTTGAAAATTATGCCAGGAAAGTGTGTGTACGTGCCCAAGATCCTGGGAAGAGAATAGAGGAGAGATGATTCTGGTGTGGCCATCCCATCCCCCTGAGGGGTGATTCCTCAGTTTTTCTCTCACTATGTCTGTACAAACGCCCTCAGGCAAAAACCTCTCAAAAAAAAAGAAGTCTTGGTCTACCCAAGGTCATGAAGACATTTTCTTGTGTGTTTTCTATCAGAAGTTTTATTGTTTTTCCACCTTTTAACTTGATCTGTACTCTTGAATTGATCTACTTTAAATTGATTTTATGTGGAATGAGAAAGCAGTTAATACTGAATTTCCCTTATTAGATATCCAATTAACTCTGCCCTCTTTGTTGAAAGGTGTGACAGTGACACCTTTGCTGACTATAAATGTTTTTCTATACTATCCTTTTCTGTTGGTCCTTTTATCTTTTTGTCAAAACTACACACTTTGTAACAAGTCCTCATATCTGATAGTGAAGGTATTGTACTTTTTTCTTTAAAACATTGTCTTGCAATCCTGGGCACCTTGCATTTCTCTAAACTTTTATCACAATTTGAAAGCATTACCTCTTCATGATTGCTAATTTCGTACACTCTCCCCACATACTTTGTCCTCATTACTTTCATGGTAGTCATCATTTTGGTTGAAGGTAACTCCACCCTTTAAGCCATTTCGTTGGTTCAGGTGTGGTTATCCGATTAGAGTTGTATCAATGAGTTCCTTTGTTAGGCTTTTGGGATTTGGAATCAGAAAGAATTTGAAGTTCTGAGTATAAAACTCAGGGACTATTTGACATCTATGCTTTCTACTGTGTGGACAAAAGAAGTCTTTAGTAAAGATAAATGAAACCAGAATAACAAAAATGCAATGGCAATATATGGAAAGGAACCTGGTCTTGTTGAAGTTCTCTGTCCTAGTTATTCAGAAATCCTAGACATATTCAGTTTATCCTATGGACTTTTTTTTTTTAATTGAGGGAAACTATATACAACATGAAACTGGTCATTTTCTTTCTTTTTTTTTTTTAAAGATGATTTCACTTAACTTTATTTATTTATTTATTTATTTATTTATTTATTTTAATGTGCCAGAGGGAGTGCGGGGGGGAGAGCGAGCCTCCAGGTCTGGGACGTGAACCATGGTCGGCCATATGGGAGTCCAGCACCCTTAACCTGTCAGCCTGAAATTGGTCATTTTCACCATTCCTAAGGATACAGTTCAGTGCTCAGAACATTCACATTATTGTGCATCCATTACCAACGTCCATCTCCAAAACTTTTCATCTTCCCCAACTGAAATTCTGTAACCATTGAACAATAATTCCCTATTGTCCCCTGCTTACAGCCTCTGACAACCACCATTCAACTTTCTGTCTTTCAGAATTTGACTACTCTAGGCACCTTACGAGAGTGGAATTACAGTATTCATCCTTTTGTTACTGAATTATTTCCCTTGTGGGCCCAGTTGTGTTACTGCTGTGCCACTGTGTGTTATTCATTTTTGTTTTGTTTTGTTTTGCCATAGGGAGTGTGTGCTCTCTAGAGAGAGAGAGAGCTCTAGAGAGAGAGAGACAGTGAGATAGAAAGTGAGAAATCACCTCCCGGGGGGATGGCCACATCGCAATCCCTTCTCCTCTACTCTCCTCCTGGGATTTGGGGCACGGAAGCACATATGCTTGGAATGGCCTTTAGGCCACCAGGTCTGGGACTCAAACCACTATTCAGTCATGTGGGAGGACAGTTTCCCAATCACCACACTGCCTCTGGTCCTCGTTCTCTGTTTTTTTAATATGTATCTTACGTAAGAAGGTTTCCCTACCATAAAGCTCTAAGTACATTTATATTCTTTATCTCTCTCTCTGGCAAGCATACTGTCCTGACAATAAAATAAATAAGTAAATAAGTAAATAGGCACAGCAGGCCCTTAAGGAAGGGTGGACACTGAGAATGCTGCAAGAAAAATGAGCAAAATTCCTGAAGGAGAAAGAAAGGGATTTATTATTTTTTTTTATATTTATTCCATTAAAAGTCTATTTTACTGCTTTTAAGCAAATTGAAATGATTTTAGATGACTTTGTTAAAAAGGTGTGTGTGTGTGTGTGTGTGTGTGTGTGTGTGTGTGTGTGTGTATACCAGCAAGACCTTTCTCTTTTTAACAGGAAAGGTATTTCTATGCTCATTTAACCTGAGACTTCTCATTTCCTGAACTTGCTATCCAACTGGGGAGTTTCTTTTTTTCCATGTGTCCCCAGACACAGGAGAAGGCTGAGGGAAAGTGACGCAGGCAAGGGCCTGCAGGCTGGTTTCTCCCCCTTCACTGCCTGTCTTCTGGGGCCTGGTGTGTGGCTGCTGTTTATACCTGCTCAAGTGCTTTCTGTGTTTGAGTTGGCGCTGCCAGCTTACATGGTTGAGCCCCAAGCTGTTCATGAGGTCTGTCCCAGAGCTTTGAAACCTATGAGTTGGCGGCTGGGGCGAGAGAATGTCTCTCTCAGTTTTTGGGTGAACTCCATGTTTTTTCCAAGAGGTTAGATCACTGTCCACAATCCAGGCTTGCTAGACAGAATGTAACAGTTACTGTTTGAGACATCCTGAACTTTTAAAGGCAGAGGCAGAGAGGGAAGGGAGAGAAAAAGCTCAGAGTCAACTTAACAGCTTCAAAATGAGATTTTTTACATCTGGTAAACAAAGATTTTTATTCAACTGGAAAGTTTTATCAAGGAAGACAAAAATGTCACCTCTTGATATGGCAAGAGAACAGATTGTTACAGACTTCTGGTTGTATACCAAGTCATTTGGAGACTGGCCCAGATTAATCAGTGGTTGTGTCAGGGGTATATTAGGAGTGATTTAATTTTTTTTTTTTTTGGAGAGGTTTTCGCTATAGGGTGCGTGCGCTCACCAGACAGACAGAGAGAAACATAGAGACAGAAAGCGAGAAATCACCCCCCAGCGGGGATGGTCACATCGCGATCCCTTCTCCTCCATTTTCCTCTCAGGATCTTGGGCACGCACGCACACGAGCCCGGCGTGAGTTTTAAGCCACGGGTCCGGGACGCGAACTGCAGTCAACTACATGGGAGTCCAGCGACATAGCCATTACGCTAACTGCTGGTTCCCAGGAGTGATTTAATTTTTATAAACCTTTACCTGACCAGCTCCCTCGTCCTTTCATTAATCTATAAAGATTTTTAGAATACTCTTTTTTGTTATTTTCTTATAAGTGGCAAAATTAGAAAAACTCTGACACCTTGTTTGCCCTGCATAGAGCTCTTCACTTTCTTCCTGTTACCCTTTTAGTTTGCCATATTAGAAGTATCATCTGTTTTCCTGAGAAGCCTTAGTTCATAGGGAAATTTGTAAAAAAGAATGATTTTAGTTAGCTTTATTTATTCATTTATTTTAATTTTACTAGAGAGGGACAGAACGAGAGAGAGAAAAAATGAGAAAGCAAGCCACCAGGTCTGGGATTCAAACCATGTTTGGCCATGTGGGAGTCCAGTGCCCTTAACCACCATGCTGCCTGTTGGTCCCTTGTGGGGTAAATTTATTTTGGTCATCTAAGGTTGAGTGAGACTAGAATGATCTAATTTTCTCCTGTCTCTGTGTGTGTATGAATGAACATGACAAAGATATGTGAAAGACATCATACAGAAACGTTAGTAAATTACTAAAAAGTTTCATAACAATGGAACCAACAGGTGGTGTAATGGTTTTATCGCTGGACTCCCACAAGACTGATGGTGATTGGAGTCCCAGACCGGGCAGCTTAAAACTCATGCTGGGTGGGTGCATCTGTGTGCATGCCCAAAATCCCAAGAAGAGAATGAAGGAGAAGGGATTGCAGCCTAGCATCCCCCTGGGAGGTGATTTCTTGCTTTCTGTCTCTCTTTCTCTCCCTGTCTCTCTGGCGAGTACATGTGCCCTAAAGCAAAAATCTCTCTTAATTAAAAAAAAAAAAAAGTTACATAACAAAGTATAATAACATCCAAATAAAGGAAGTAGACAGACTGAAGACTGAAGTTTAAAGGTGAATGTGACTGACTTCCAAGTTTATAGCAACTCTGTGTATAGGAGAACATAACGGAGTCCTTGTTATATGCTTCCCCTTTGCCACCCCCAATCAAATACAAAGTCCATGTGCTTATAAATATGTGAAGAATTTCATCTGTAGTATTTATTTATGAAGAACATAAAAATGTCTTTGAATGGGGTGAGTGCCAGTCTTATTTCAGCAGGGGGAGGGAAAAGTCCCTTCTCTTGGGTTACCACCCACGGATGCAGTGAGAAGTGAATAGCTTCTCCACAACTCTTAAGGCAATATATTTATTCAGACTCAGTGGTCTTCCATTTTGCAGAGAAGGCCTCTTTCTGTCTTCGTCTGCATACCTCTTTCTCCATTCTGTTTCATGGAGTTTGCCTGATAAGGCTGAAGGATGTGTAAATTGAACATTTAATTTGACCTTCTGTGGAAGTAAAGCCATTAGAGAAGGACTGGTGTCTTATGAACTCTGATGTGACGTAGAGGTCCCAACGTATGGGATGGCTTTGTTTATCATTTGGGAGGCTTGTTTTTGAATGTGCTGTCCCTTGGCCTCTTCATGAAAATTGTTTATACCTGTGGGTATTTCCAGATGGCAGTGAAAGACTCACATTCATGAGAGCACAGCGTCATTCAGCAATTCATGGTTGCCAAGGTATGCAGCGAAGGCATGCCCTCTGCCACTCCATTGCCTTGTAAAGAAACAGTCTCTAAGGTAACAGACTAGCACCCTTGAGGCCAGAGACCCCTAGTGTTTTAGACTTGGGAGAGGGCAGAGAAACAAGATGAAATAATACCAAGAAAAGCATTGTTTGTTATTGTTCTGGCAATTTAAAAAGGGGAGAGGATGGGTAGAGGGGAGGGAGTTCAGAGTTTTTCAGTTTGGGTCTGAATAGAAATTTGATCCAGGTCTGCCCCATGAATTGTGAGTATAATGCCCCTTTCATAGGTTAATTTCAGGAACATGGGCCACTAAAGGTCCAAGGCAGGACCAAAAAGACAGGCTCTGGGCTCCCAGGCTGTGATTGTCAGGGCGTGAATAGGCAGGCACTCTGATTCCCTTGGAATTTATGGCATTCTTGGGATTGCTTTCTCTGTATTATGTCCCCTTCATGCTATCACTGGAATGGTAAAATGTTACCTGAACATGGCTGTTCTCAAGGAGGTATTGCTGACCCTGATTAACAATCTTGATGCGAAGGGTTTCTTACTGGACCACTTCCAAGTGTAGAAAAATCTCGGGTGACAGCCTCTAGCTATTGCAGCCAACTGGAGTGTAGATTGTGAAGCCAGTAAGTAATATAGAAGGATATCATGCCTTTTACAGGGTTTGGCACTTTGCTGCCGCATAATACGTGATATATGAGTGGTGGGGGATGGCTTTTTCCATAGATAAAGAAAGCACCTTTAAAAATTAGAGATATTCTCAAAAGAGGGGATTGGTTTCTGATAACTAAGCTTGCATTTGCTTAATTTTGGTGTTATTGGAGAAAATGAAGAATTTGTAAACAACATAGTGGGAACCTGGGTGACACAAACATAATAGGCTGCTTTTTCCTAACTGCCCTCTTGTTAATACTGTTCAGCTATTATTGAAATGGCATGTCAGGGACTGGTATGTATGTGACTTTCTAAACTTAAATAGGCTGTAATTTACATCTCTAGTTGGAATGACCCGTTCTTAACTAGAACAGACTAGCAAAGAGTCGGTCTGGGTTGGCAGAACTTCTACTTGTTCAAGTTCATTCCCTTTAGGTTACTTGCAATCCAAGCAATGTATCAGATACTGTGAAAACACAAGTGAATAGATGGACTCTTTGACACGGTGATGTGTTAGGCAGAGGGTCAGTGGAAGGGTCAATGCAGCCTCCTATATACTCAGTAGGTCACAAGGGCAACAAAACTGCCCTTGTTTCATGAACTCCTTTGAGTGAGGTTAACACAGACTTCTACCTTATGTACTAATGGCTGGGGAAGGGCTGTTAACACTCATAAAATGTGGGCCATATCAGGAATTGTTTGCTATACTCCATTTAACATGCTACGGTGGTTTCCTTCTCACTGCCATCTAGCTAGAGTAGGCCTGGCCTTGACCCACCACGGCAATATTATATAAACCGCAAAAGGCACTGGAAACCATCAGTCCTTTCCTGTATTCAAATGCTATCCATTTCCTGAAAAATCATATTAGGTATAAGGGGTGCACTGAAGCAAAATCTTCATGGGGCCTCCAACAGGAAGGTTATAAAGATACCATCTTAAGACCCTGATCATTAATATATGTATTGAAATGGTATAATAGAGCTCAATTAATTAATATGATTCACTTAATTAATAAAGCTGGTGAATTTTAAGTCATCCAGAAAAGAGAGATAGCTATTTCTTTCTTAATATTTCCAAAAGAAAATTCTACATAAATTCCCTGAAAGTTAATTCCATGCCTTCACTCCCAAAGATGTCTTACGTCAAATTAAAATCTTAGCTTAGTAAACGAAACTAATTTCTTACTATTTCTTAGTTGTACATGTACTTGATTGCATGTTTCCATGTGCCAAATATAGTTCTAAGTACATAATGTGTATTAATTCACTCTTGCCTCCTAATAACCAGATTAAGAAAGTATCATCTTTCAAAGGTTATTAAAAATTATGCTACAAGAAGATGAAATAACTTTTCCAAGGTCACATTGGTAGCAAATAAAAAGAATCAAACGGAACATAGTTTGAGAGTATATGCGGGTGATACTGCCACTAGGTGAAAATTGAATTAAATTTTTCCCCTTTATTCATGATAGTGTGTGCACAGATAAGAGAGAAAGAAAGAGAAGGAGAAAGATGAGAACCCTTCACAGGGACTAGATATATTGTGAGCTTCTTCAGTCCTCTAGTTCAAGGGTCCCCAACTCGTGGGCCATAGAGCAGTGTTGTTCCATGGTCAGTCACCACCTCCTCACCCCCCTGACCTGGTTATACAATTGCAGGTGGGTGGCAGGCAAGCAGAGAAGCCTCCTTGGTGTTTGCAGCCACTCCCCATTACTCACATTGCTACCAAGATTCCATCTCCTGTTGGATCAACTATGGTATAGAATTCTTATAGGAGTACAGACTCTATTGTGTGAGTGTTTCATTGTATGTTGTACTGTGGTAGTGGCTGAAATGGGGTGCATGGTGGATAAGGTATGCTTGGGTCATCCTAGGGCCAATCCCCTGCTGGCTTCCCTTCACCCCCCCACCCCATTTTTAGGAAAATTGTTTCCATAAGGCTGATTCCTGGTGCCAGGAAGATTGGGGACCACTGCTTCAGTTCATTAGATCTTGGGTATTTACACACATGCTAATAATGAATTTACTCATTAGCCTCTCAGGTGTCCCATTCTGAGTGTGGACTGCCAAAGATGTATTTTTCCTCAACAATAACCCTACCTTTTTCCCCTCTCTATTTTGACACTCATATGTTCAGAAATTCCTTTTTTTCTTCTCATTTTCATTCTAAAGACATTAGCTATAATGCTTTTAATTTCAATGCTTTTATGTTCTACTTAAAAGTAAGGTACAAGACACCAAGTGTGCATGTAAATGCCTGTGATCTGGACTGGCTGAGACTGGGGGTGGACCATGGCATGAAGACTCTGTTGCAAGTTCCTGTCTCGCACCCTGTTTCCTTGAAGAAATAAATATAATAAATTAATTTTCAAAAATTAAGTTTCAAGAACTACCAAATTTTGGGCAAGATATTCTTAATTATTTATTCTCATAGGTTTAAGGTCTCCTTTAAAGGTCTATGTGACCTGAAAGATATGAAAGTAAGATGCTTTTATATACTCCTACTCCATTTATAGTCTTCTATAAAAGAGAAGAGAATTGTTTTTAATTATTGCAATAGATTTTTTCCTTTTTATTATTTTTATTTATTTATTTACTATCATCATAATCTTCTTTATATTACATTGAATCACATATAACTTAACAGTATATTACATTTCTCTTTCTAGAAGGAATACCATGCATGCCAGTCAATACAGAGACATTAAAATCCCCATTTCATCCTCCAATAGCTTTCCATTATTTTTCTCGATTATTATTATTGTTCCAATTATTTTCTTAAACAGTCAATCACTATTTCTCACTTTGCTTGTAAAAAGACTTTACCCAACATGAAATAGTTCTCAGAACAATCCAGTTGAGAATACTATACACGTCATCATCAGCAGATAATAAAACATATCTGTGTCCCACGAATGTCATGCCTCTCTATTTGTTCCCTTTTTATTATTTTTTAAATTTTAATTTATTTTATACGTGCAATCAGCATACATCACTTAGCTTATAAAGTGAATTTACCCAACATGAATACACTTCATGCTAGTCCGGTTCAGGATACTATACACATTGTCATCAACAGATGATAATCCTTTTCTGTGTCCTGTAAATGGTTTTGTCTTTATCTTTCTCCTTAATTTTTTTTCCTCATACTCAACCCCTTCTCTTCTCATGCTATCTTCAGTATCTCTCACCATTTTCCATGCTTCTAAATCCTTTGGTCTTTCAGTTTCTGCCATTACAATATAGATAGTTGGTCTCTCTTTCATAGTCTGGCTTGCTTCACTCAGCAGTAAATCTTCCATATTTTTCCACTTTTTATCAAATGTCAAAATCTTGTTTTTATTTAGAGGTTTTTGCTATAGGGAGTGAGCACTTGCCAGAAAGACAGAGAGAGACAGAGAGACAAAAAGTGAGAAATCACCCCCAAGTGGGGATGGCTATACCGCAATTCCTTCTCCTCCATTCTCCTCTCAGGATCTTGGACACACACACGCACACGTGCCCAGAATGAGTTTAAGCCACTGGGTCCAGGACTTGAACCGCGGTCGGCTACATGGGAGTCCAGCGGCATAGCCATTAGGCCAACTGCTGGTCCCTTTCTTTTTAAAAATGAGATAGTGATCATTGTATCATTAGTGATGATTACCAGTGCTATCATAGCATTTATTGCCAATTTTTTTGAATTTTTACCCTAAATAGATCAAGTGGACACTTTCATAATAAAAATAGGTTGATTTATGCTGATAAGCAAAATTTTTTTGGAGAATTCCTCAGAAATTGAGCTCTTTATTTAGTCTGCATAAAAATCAAAGACTATGCTCCTTTCATCCCATTTGAGTGCTTATTTAGTTGAAAAGTCTTTCCCCTCTTGGGAATGTCCTATGCACTATTAGGACAGTATTTTTCCATGTAGGAAGAAGCACATCGTAGCTCATTTTGAAAGTATACAGTTTTGTTGGTGTTTTGTCCCAGGAGGGAGAATTCAGATAAACACATATGACCTCTTGTACCCAAATGAATTAAGGAAAAGACTGCAGTGAAAGTTGTCTGTCAAAAAAGGAAGTAGAGCCTTCTAAATGCAGAAAAGATAATTGAGCAACTGAGTTTTTGAGGTTCTACTTCTGTAAAGTAGATTATAAAATCTAAAGCACCATATAATCTTTCATTAAACATAAAACATCTGTCTGGTTTCTTCATAATAATTTATTGTAGAAAATCCTTATAAAAACCTATTAGAGAGTCTGCTATGTTCATTAATACTATACACTCAAAGGCTCTGTCTATATGATGAAGAATAGAGTGAAAACATGGAAGTTCCTTCTGAATAGTTAAAACATACTCTTTTATCCTCCTGGCTTTCATCATCAAATTTATGGTCATTTGCTATTTTTTAAGACTTTTGCCATAGGGCAGGCACTTGCCAGAGAGGGAAAGTGAGAAATCACCCCTCAAGAAGGATGGTCACATGGAATCCCTGCTCCTCTATTGTCCTCTCAGGATTTTAGGCGTGCTTGCACACATACCGAGGTGATTTTCAAGTCACTGAGTCTGGTACTTGAACTGTCATCAGCCATGTAAGAGTCCAGGGCCTTAACCACTATGCCACCTCTGGCTCTGGTCATTCACAATTTTTTGTGTGGTAAGATGTACTTAGCATTATGAAATTTACCATTTTAACCACTTTAAATGTATAGTTTAGTGGCATTAAGAATATTCACATTATTGTGCAACCATCATCACTGACCAGTTCTAGAACTTTCTCATCATTCTAAACTGAAATTCTGTATCTGTTGAATAACAGCTTCCCATCCTTCCCTCCCCTAGGCCTTGGTACCACTGTTCTACTTTCTATTTCTGTGTATTTAGCTATTTTAGGTATCTCATATAAGTGGAATCATACACTAATTGACCCTTTATGTATGGCTTATTTCACTTAATATAATGTTTTAAGATTCATTCACATTGTGACATGTATCAGAATTTCATTCTCTTTGAGAGGTGAATAATACTCCATTGTATAATGGTACAGATTCAGTGGCTTGATGATAGTGCACTTTTCTACAATGCTAGAAGTTGTATGCAAGACTGGGGTTCAGTTCTCAGGCTGACCTGCAAACACAGGGTGTTCATGCATGCCCATGATCCTGGCTGACTGGCAAGGCTACAGGGGATCATGGCACGAGACCCTGCTGAAGGTCTTGTATCTCCCTCTCACCAACGATATAAATAAACATTATAAAATATTCCATTGTATGTGTATATGAAAATTTTCTTTTGTCCATTTATCCATTGATGGGCAGTTTGGGTTGTTTTCACCATTTGGTTACTGTGAATAATGCTACTAGGAACATCAGTACACAATTACCTATTCAAGTCCCTGATCTCAGTTCTTTCATGTACATATCCAGAATTTGCATTGCTGGACCCTATGGTGATGCTGTGTTTAGTTTTTTCAGAACCACCATACTATTTTCAACAGAAGTGATATCATTTTATACTCCTACCTACAAGGTGGGGGTTTTATAATTCCACATTTCCCTATTATTTATTGATGTTGAGCATCTTTTCCTATGTTTGCATATGTTTGTTGGTCACATGTTTATCTTCTGTGGAGAAATATCCGTTCAACTCCTTTGCTTTTTTTTTTTTTGACAGAGATTTTTGCTATAAGTCATGTGCGCTAGCCAGAGAGACAGTGGGATTATCATCCCCCTGGGGAGATGACCACACCGCAAGCCCTTCTCCTCCATTCTCTTCTTGGGATTTTGGGCATGCCTGCACATGTGCCCAGTACTGAGTTTTAAGCCTCCAGGACTAGGACTTGAACCATGGTTGACTATGTGGGAGTCCAGCAGTGTAACTATGACACCATATGCTGGTTCCTCTTTTCTCATTTTTGAGTCGTATTGTTTGTTTTGTGGTTGAGTGCTTATACTTTTTCACATTAGATGAATGATCAAAATGACATTTGTAATAGGAAAAAAATAACATCACAGGATTATTGCGAGGCTCATGTAGCATGGCAGATATTAAGTATTTAGAACAGTACCTGCCATACAGTGGAGCTCAGTAAATGATTAGAATTACTTTTGTTATATGCAATTGGCGGAAGTGAGGGAAGCATGTGCCAGGGGAAAAGGCACATGTTCATAGGCAGAGTGGGGCAGGATACTCCCTGGGATATCCTCATACTCGTGTAGGTATAAACTGTACCTGTAATACATTAATTTGAGAAAGAAGAGAAAAGTCAGACTACGGAAGGTATTTTAAAGGTAGTTTGAAATTTATTACCTACGGGATAGAGAAACCATTGAAATTTGGAGGTTAAGGAAGGAAGTGGAGGAATTAGATCTGTGCTCACAGTAAAACTGGACTCATCTACTCAGACCCTCTTTCCTTCATCGATTTGCCTTCCTAGTTTTTTTCAGGTGGGGAGGAAAGAAACATGAAGCCACTGTCTATATTCCCGATCAGGTGAAGTTAAAATTAGCACTGTTTCTGTTTGGTTTCTGGGCACACTAAAGGCCATCATTGGCTAACTCAGTTATTGACACTTGTAGTCTTCCTTGGTGGTCCAATCACGTCTGGGTCCCCACGGGTCCACTCCTGCGTTTAATTGGTTGATGGATTAAAAACTCTAGTGCAGTGATTCAGGGGCTAGAGAGGGATTTTTAAGGAAAGTGGGTTTGACAAGGACAAAAAGAGTCCCTGGAAAAAATAAATAAACAATTTGCATTCAGGATATATAAAACAAAATTCTCCTGGGTAGAATGAGAAGATCATTCTAGCATTGCCACCGCTGTATTGCAGATCATTTAGCCAGACCCCAAATAGCAATCTGCCTTAACCATAATTCCTGCATTCATTTACTTGTGCATTGCTTTTGATTCCTCGTGGTCAGCTTTTAGCCTTTGAAACTCTGTGGTATGTGAATAGCTTCAATACTTGAGTTTTTTTTTTTTTTTTTTTTCATAAGTAATAATTTGACTTTATTTCGAAAGCCTCCTAATGGCCTAGGGATTTGCATCTTTATTACCTCAAAGGAATATGAGGATAAAGTGAGATAATATATGTAAATGTGTGTTCACTTTATAGAGAAGTGGCTTATATGTATAACTGTACATGTTTGATCTGTCTCCAATAGTTTTAGGCTTCAAAGAAAAACAGGTTCTATGCAGTAAGATTTTTCAATTGGTTTAGAAGCCCGAGCTGGATCTAAATTCCATGGGACAAACTGAAGAGGTATGTTTGCTTTTTAAACATGGCAATAAATTATAATTGAAGGAAGATAGCAATGGCTATAGACAGGTTTTTGTTTTGGTTTGTTTGTTTGTTTTGCCATGGGTGTATGTGCTCACTGGAGAGAGACAGAGAAGGCAAGTGAGAAACAACCCAATGGGGCCTGGCCAGGCTGCAATCCTTTTTCAATCTTTCCTTTTTCCTACAATTCTGCATTGCATCAGGATGCTGGGTTTGTGAGCCCTCTGTGTTTTTCATGACTTCAGGGCCAGAACTTGAACTCTGGTTGGCCATGTGGTATCTAACGTCCTTTGTGGAGTGCTTAACCACTGTGCTCTGGGGCTGACCCCTAAGTGTTATTTTTGAACCATGTATTACGTTCTCTTCGGGCATGTTTATTTTTGCTTCTGTATACTACATTGCTTTAATATTATAACTTTCTATGGTAGATTTCAATATATCTGTTCTTATAATGTTACCTCTCCTTTGAGTCAGTAACTATACCTGCAAAGTCCTCAGATCTTCCCCGACTTCCTTTTTCTGTACCTGCCTCTACTGTATATGCTGGGAAGTCTATCAATAGTTCTCACTGTTCCAGCATCTCTTGGCACCTCTGCGTTATCTTTTGTCTACCTTTAGGCTCATCTTCAGAAGTTTACAGGTGATTTTCTTAGAAAGCACTTTGGGACATCATAGTTTTGTTTTGTCATAGATTGTAGTCTCCCACAGGGGCAAGGCTAGAAATCCTATTGTCATTCTTTTTTCGTACTAGGGTGATAAGAAGTATGAGACATCTTAGGCGCCATTTCCTGTGGCAATGTTTCCACTATAATGTGCTTCAGGTGTTCCTAGGGGTTTGCTGAAGAAAGGAGTTCATTGTCATCTGGAAGCAGCATCTTATACCCTTGGAGAAACAATTTGCTCTTTAGCTTATAGAAGCATCTGCTCATCAGCAGTTCAGTGTTGCTTAAGTTAGCATTTGAGATTTAAGCCTGGAAAAAAGTAAGGCAAATGACTGCCCACTGTGGGAGATGGTTATTGGCTAGACTCGCCTTAGGAACTAACTAGAAATGTCTGCCCCATAGATGTCATTGCCTTCTGTTTTAAATATCTGAGTGAAGATTATGATTTGTTAGATTTCTGAGGAAATACGTGATGAAGAGAGTCATAGATGGGATAAATTCAAGGATTCATTGCAAGGAATATGCAACAATGCATACATATCATTTGTATTGGTTGAAGGCTAAAAAAAGGCAGATGTTTTGCAAATTAAGTGCTGCAAGAATTAGTGGGGGCCAGCTAGTGGTGTGGTGGTAAAGCCATTGGATCCCCTATGACTGACTGCCTGGTTCAAGCCCTGGACATGGCAGCCTTAGAAACACATTGGGCATATGTACATACATGGCCCAAATCCCAAAAGAAGTGAGGAACTGAAAAGCAGGGATTGCAGCATAACAATCCCCTATGGGGAGGTGTGCTTTCTTACTCCTCGCCCCATATCATCTCTCTCTGGCAAGCACAAGTACCTTCTGAAAAGTTTAAAAAAAATTAAAAAAGGGGACCAGCAGATGGTGTGGTGGTTAAGACTCTGGACACTCCCACATAGCCGACCAGAGTTCGAGTCCTGAATCTGGTGGCTTGCTTTCTCACTTCCTCTCTCTCTCACTCTCACCCTCTATCTCTCTCTGGTCAAATTAAAAAAAAAATGAATAAATAAAATAAAATAAAATAAAATAATTATAAAATAAAATAAAATAGAATACAATGGTGTACAAGAAATATATCATAAATGAATAAGTAAACAATAGAAATAGCAAATAAGGATAATATTAGTACATAGAGGATTAAAATAATGTAAAGAATAGAAAGTGACTGAATGGCTATTTAAATACAGTGCTTAGAGAAGTCCTCTCTACAGTGGTGTCATTTAAATCAATTTCTAATGACCGAAAAGGGAGATCTGGGGAAGAATATTGCAGGTAGAGGAGAACAAGGCCTCCAGTGGAGACCAGAAGCTTAATCTGAAGATCAGAAAGAAAGTTAGGCAGGGGCCAGATTGTGCAGGACTTTGTCTGCTTGAGTATTTTATTCCTGTTTGTGGGAAAACACTGGAAAGAGTAAACAAATTTGGATTTTATGACCTGATTGGATGAAGGTTGTGGAATGGTCACTTCCACTGCAGTGTGTTGCAGAGGGGCAGGAGAAAAGTCATTCAATAATCTGACTATGAAGTGGTATGTTTGGACGAAGAACATCAGCAACAGTGATCATAGCTGACATTTATCTTGTACAATTGTGTAGAGATACCACGTGAGCCATCACATGCCTTATCTAATTTAGTCAGATATAGGCTAGTTTTCTTTCTTTCTTTCTTTCTTTCTTTCTTTCTTTCTTTCTTTCTTTCTTTCTTTCTCTTTCTCCTTCTTTCTTTTTTCTTTCTTTCTCTTTCTGTCTCTTTCTTTCTTTCATGTTTTTCTATTTTTTAACCAGATTTGGGAATGTTTAATCCATTAAGTTTTAAAACTTCTGTAAACTTAATGTTGGTATTGTATATTTACATGTCAGATAGAAGGTGAAATTTACATAAAGTTTTATACTTACTAATTTTTGCAAAGACATGTACACAAAGATACATAGTAACTGGGAAAGTGTGCAACTGTAGATCTATACTTTCAGGTTTGTTCAATCACGGTACTTCTGGTAAGGATTATCAGCATACCAGTTTCACCTTTTCCAGAAAGATATTATTGATTGATTGATTGATTGATTGATTTTTGAGAGTTTTTTTGCTATAGAGCATGCACCCTCTCCAGAAAGACAGAGACAGAGAGACAGAAAGTAAGAAATCACCCCCAAGGAGGAATGGCCACGCTGCAATCCCTTCTCCTCCATTCTCCTCATGGGATCTTGGGCACACATGCACACGCACACACACACACTCACATGCTCAGTGTGAGCTCCACTGGGTCCAGGACTCAAAACACAGTCAACTATATGGGAGCCCAGCGACATAGCCATTATGCCAACTGCTGGTCTCCAGAAAGATGTTATTTTATCTAAGAGTTTTCTCTGAATTTTATTGCAGAACACAAATTTCCTCAAGTGACTTTTTCTTAGGTTTTTCTTTTTCCATGTTTTTTTCTAATAACCAGTTTTCTCTTTAGCCAAAGACCACAATGAAGCCAAAGAAACCTAGAGATGACAGCCTTCAGTCTTCCTTGTGCCTTTCCGTGGACTGGTGTATGTTACAGTTCTGACTGGGGGCAGCTTTAGGGCACCTGGAAGCAAGGATGCCACTCTGTTAGGGATTGTTGCAGTGTGCCCACACGTCAGGTCTCTAACAGCCGTGAGAAATCTAGGAGCAGAGGAAACAACTGGTGTCTCAATATGACTAAAATGTCTTGTGGGCAGAGCTGAACTACAACAGGCATTCTTGGCACAATTTCAATAGACTGAAGAAGCCAAAATGTTCAGGGGCTGTAAGATTCCTGAAGCTACTAAATAGCTCCAGCAAAGGTGAAGGCCACCATCTTGCCACCCTCCAGATATAGGCTATTTTTCAAATGTGTGAGAGGCTTTGTGATCCAAAATTTAATTATAAATTAGTTTAAAAAGTCTCCTAATTAAGGGACAAGCAATTAGCATAATGGCTATGTCACTGGACTCCCATGTAGTTGACTGCAGCTCATGTCCCGGACCCGGTGGCTTAAAACTCACGCCGGGCGCGTGTGCGTGCGTGCCCAAGATCCCGAGAGGAGAATGGAGGAGAAAGGATTGCGGCGTGACCATCTCCCCTGGGGAGTGATTTCTCGCTTTCTGTCTCTCTGTCGCTCTCTGTCTGGTGAGCGCACGTGCCCTACAGCAAAAACAAACAAACAAACAAAAACAAAACTCTCCAAAAAAAGAGAAAAAAAAGTCTCCTAATTATGGTCATTTTGGTTACCCAATAAAAATATTTATCATCAGAGAATTCATGACACATTTTTGCATAGGAAAATATGCCATGACTTTTCTAACGATGCAATATATATTAAAGTTACATTTACACTTGGAAGGGTTTGAGAAATTTCTTGATCTGAAATGACCTTTGTATTTGAAAACACTGAGCATGAATATTTTAAGTAGAAAATAGTTTTTCCTACTTAGTGAACCTCTCAGAAGGGCCACACTGCATTGTGGAAATGAGGAGGAGGATGAAGGGACAAAGCTTAGTAGAAGGAAGAAATGAAAACATGACAAACTGTAGATCCTTCTCCCTGAACAAAGACACTGCAGCTGTAAAGATCAAAAGTCAGGGGTGTAGCAAAAATGCCAAGCCAGCCTAAGCAAGCACCAACCTCTGGGGTTAGGGGTACTTGTCTAAGGAGGAGAACTGGAAACAGGGCATTAGGGGAATATTTTAGTGGCTGAAGTCTGAGTCAAGAGCAGTGGGAGTAGTTAATCAGAGAATGTGGTCTGAGGGGAATTGGAGTTAGATTTTAACACTAGGAGGCGAGAGTATAGTGGAAGTTAAGGAAGAAGGTAGGCTCCAAAGCAGTCTTCTCTGAAGGATGTCAGAGCATAGGGATGGATATCCCCTTCTGACACACTCTGTTAGGTTTGGGGGTGTGTCGTTTGAGTAGTGCGTTGGGTTTGACTTATACCTGTGTTTTGTGACACCATCAAGTTGGTATCTTGAAACTGACCAGGATGGAACCATTTTTGCCATAGAAATCAGCAAAGACTACAGTCAGCCTCTTAACCTGAGTGCTGGTTTACCAATATGCCACTGATTGCACCATTCGCGATTACTGGATGTGTTTCTGCAATGGTACATATTCCAGGAGATAAAATTGTATGGTGAAAATTACTTTTGGGAGTTTTATAGCAGCAGTCTTAATTCTCATGATGATGGTTATAGGTGGCTAGTACACAGAAGAGCTGTGCAGTAGAACTCATCACCCGTTCTAGTTTTCCTTGACATTATATCAGAAATCTACTTTCATATCTCTTTTCTTTTTTTTTTTTTTATTAAGAGGTTTTTGCCATAGGGCATGTGGCTTTCTGAGGAAAGAGAGGGAGAGAGGGAGAGAGAGAGAGAATGAGAAGGAAAGTGAGAAATCACCATCCCGTCCCCCCCCCACCCCCAGGGAGGATGGCCACACCACAACCCCTTCTTTCCTCCATTCTCCTCCGGGGATCTTGGGCATGTACACACATCCAGCATGAGTTTTGAGCTACGAGGTCCAGGACTCGAACTGTGGTCCACTATGACATCTGCTGACCCCTTTATCACCTTCCTTAAAAGAAGCCTTGGGGGCTGGACAGTGGCTCAGCAGTAACAAGGGTGACCCACATGAAAAGGTTCTGGGTTCACATCTGAAAACCTCTCTGATATTGTTGGGCATGTGTGTGACCATGAAGGCTGTCTAGGGGTGGATCATTGCATCAAGACTTTGTTGGGGTGTCCTCTCTCTGTCTCTGTGTCTTTCTCTTATGAGAAAAAAAAAAGAGAAAGTGAAACTTGAAAAAAAAATAGGAAGCAATGTTTAAAATATGTTACAGGGATAGGACTCAGTGATGTAGTCTTAAATAGAACTGTGCTGTGTTGAAAACAATGTGCCCCCATGACAATACAACATTTGTAGGTTAATAGAAAATCTTTCTTTCCAAATTCAAAGTTTAAATTGAAGTTATCACATTTATTGCTTATAAACTTCGAAAATTAGTTTAAGAACAAATAAAGACCCTGTATTACTGTATGGTTGAGTATTTCCTCAGCAGTGCAAAGGTGGTTTGCTGTCTTGCCTTTCTCAACTTCAAACAAAAGTGTAAATAACCTAGTTACCTGGATATTGAAGCACTGTAAAGTCAATGGTGATAGGTGAAATTTCACAGGATGATATTCCACTGAGGATGTTGACCTGATGTGAAATTTAAATTGTAACAGGGGCCAGACAGTGGCAGAGCAGTGAAATGTGACGATTTGTGAGTCTGGCCAAAATGGGAAGGTTCCAAGTTCAAGACCAGAGGCCTCTCTGAGTATACCAGGCACACATGTGTCCATGATCCCAGCTCAACTTAGGTGGGGAGTGGATCACAGCATTGAAACCGTGTTTGGGGTGCTGTCTCTTTTGCTCACAGAACAAATAAACATATTTTTAAAAAAGAAACACAATTGTTACACAATTTTAAGAGGCAGTGTTGAAATACTTATTTGAGTTCAGGTATTTACAGGTTTTCTCCCTTCTTTTGATGTATTTAAAACAAACTGCTCAGTTATAAAAATCTTCCTATGACAGGTTTCCATAGAGTGCGGTTGGTTTTCTGGGAAATTAGATTGAGTTCAAAAATTTCAAAATATGAACTTCAGACTTGCTGGACTTCCTTTGGTCTCAGATTTTCTTTCAGTGTGTGTTTGACTGCACATTGACTCAGCATTCTCAAGCAAGCAAAGTACAATAATAAGAGTAACGTGTATACTGTGTAAGGTACACCCATCTGGAACTCGTTTTATTCTAAAAGAATGTACCTTCAACATTAAACTTAAACCAATTATAAAGCACTCCAACACTGTTCATAATGTTGTGTAAAATCTTTTACTTGAATTATTATTTTTAATTATTTGGGCTTTTCTTTTTTTTTTCTTTTTGCTCTCCAAAAAAATTGTAAAATTTTTCTTTATTACTGGAACTGTTTCTTTGCCATGTAATTGGATTCCAGTATCTCCAGTCAATCAGTTGACACTCTGAAAATTCCTTTTCTTCTTCTTCTTTTCAGCCTTCCTTTCACCTTTTTTGACTGCATAGGACTGAATGCACACGTTTTGAAAGCTGGGGCCAGCCTTCGTTCCACACCCCCTTCCCTTGATATCAACACCACAGCAAGCGTTCCTCCACCCAGATTCCTTTCTAGCCACAAGTAACCACAAGAGTTTAACATCCCTCTTTACCTTCCTCTCTTTCTTTGGTCTTCAAGCCAGGTATGAGCTATAAATTGAGGTAGAATGTACAGCTGGGTCAATAAAGGGTGGGGAGTAAAATGAAATAGGTTTCCTATCGTTTTACACCAGGTTTGGAAAACAGAATTGGCAAGGAGGAAAAAAATAAAACAGGAAGCAGGATTGCACATATAAATTAAATATTTTTACCCCAATCCTTTTTAGATAGCCCAGGGTATTAAGAGTGTGTATGTTTTGGATAGGTTCGGCAAGCATTCCAACAGTAAATGGCTTCCTGTTCAGTGTGTTCGAAGTCAAGCTGTCTTTTGGGGTTGGTTTAAAAATATGTGTGAAATATGTACTTTTATTTGAAGCCAAGTCAAATGTTTTCAATCATCCCCCCTCACTTGCTTCTCTTCTCTTCCCATCCTGTCATTTCTTGCCCCCCAGACAGTAAAATATACCCCCAAATGTGTTTTTTCCCCCAAAAGGAAGTTTAGTGATTAATTATGAGTTACATGTAAACATATATTATTGCCCTCAAAGGTATTCACCTGGCCAGTGTCATTCCTGGCTGGCATTTTTGAATATTAGATCTTGGTGAGTAGAAGTTAGAGAAGCATGTAAAGAAACCAAGTATTTGGATCAAGTACAACAGAGAACCAGTGGATAATTGAGGGTGAGAAATGGCCTATAACTTTTCACCCCAGCGGTGATGAACCTATAATTCCCAAATTGTTTGTGTAATTTTCTATTTCTACCACATCAGTAACAAATATTATTTTGTACTGCGTGTTCCTTGTGGATTTTTTTTTTTCATCAGCAAAGACCAATTAGGATGCCCAAAAGAAAAATAACATACCTAGGACCATCATACCTAGCAAGAAATACCACAGATGTACCCAGGAGGAAAAATATAGATTTCTGATGGAAGCCACAGCGTCCTTTTGCAAAATGCTACTGTGATGTTGATAGACTTTAAAAATATATGTCATGTGATCCAATGAGAGGAAACACTCAGCTATTCAAATTTGACATTGAGCTGTCGAGGAACCTTTTATATTTGGCATAGGCTATTGAGGTTGCAAATTCTCCTCTGCAGAAGGCCTCAGACAGAGGTCTTCTTACTGTCCCACTTAACTGAGCTTGTTTCAATTCAGAAGTGTTCTTAAACAACTACTGTGTTTACTGGTAGTTGTTAGGTATCAGAGTTAACTCTTTGCATATTTAAAAATTTTTGCAATGTAAGAGGTCATTTCGTTTTTCTTTTTTAACTCTTATATGAGTTCTATGGCTTGGGTGGGAGGAAAAATATGCTAACCTTTCCCAATAAATCTCCTTGGATAATTTATTCAAAGAATGTGTCTTGACATGTGATTCCAGGTTTTTGGTGTTTGCTGTTTTCAATCGGTTTAACTGAGCAAACACTTATTATATTTGGACTGTGCGAAGCTCAATGCTAGGTACTATTTACAAGATGTTAATGATCTGCAAGTAATTCACCTCGACCAAGTCCAACTCCCTTTTATTCCAAAACCTTTCAGAAAAATAGGAATGTAAGGGGACTTCTTCAACATGGTAAAGATGCTTTTTTTTTTTAATAAACAAATAAACAAAAACATAGCTAACTTCATTCAATGGTAAAAGACTGAAAATATTCCCTATAAAATCAGAAATAGGACAGGACCCTCCACTACTATTGAATAATGTCTAAGAGTTATAGCCAGAGCAATTAGATAAGAAAAAGAAATAAAAGGATCTCAGTTGGAAAGGAAGAAGAAAGGCTAACTCTGTTTATAGGTGACATGATTCTGTAAATATATAGAAATTTCTGAAGAATCCATAACAAAACTGTGAAAGCTAATAGACAAATTCAATAAAGTTGCATCGCTTTCTTTTTAGTTTAAAGTTGATTTATTTCTTCCACAAGAAAGTGGTGAGAGGGCACCCGCAATAGGCTCTTTATTGCCACAGTCTACTGTTAGACTCAGTCAGTCAGGATCACGGGTGCTCAGTGTGTATAAAGAGACCACAGGATGGATGCACATCTGGGACCTTCTCATAGAGCTTCAGTGATATAGAACATTGCATTATTGCTGCACCACCGTGGCTGGTCACTTTGCTTCATATTGGTCATTGTTCAGCATTTTAGTATCCTTACTAAATAAGTCTAATAACTTGTCCTCCCAGCAGCATTCAATGTTTTAAAATGTTAGCATAGTTGGTCTCCCTGGTATAGAAAATATGACGTCATTTTCTGTCTCCATATTTCATTTAATGTATAAAATTCTCACGAGACTATTTCTGCAGTAGGTCAAATTTTGATTAGATTGCAAATACTTTTCAAACTAGTAGCATATTAAGGCTTATTATGCTTTGAAATAGATTCATTTGTTAGGTTGGTTATCTCCTGAGAGTAGATGATACTACGTGAAAAAATGAGGAAGATGACTGGGCATTACCTGCAAAGAAGGTTCTAGAAAGAGGAATAGAGGCAGGAAAGAGGTTTTAAAATCATGGCAGAGTAATCTAATCAGACATCATTTGGAAAACAAAGGAAGAGGGATCAGAAGAATCGAAAACCAAAGAATACTGATGGATCTTAGCTGCTCAGTGTAGTAGCCATAAGCCATATCTGACTATTTGGATTTAAGTTAATGAAAATGAAGTAAAACAAGAATAAAGCTGTGTAGTTCTGCCAGCCATGTTTTGAGCATTTGGTTACCATATGTGGCTAATGACCATTGTGTGGGACCTCACAGAGAGTGAACTTTTCCCAGGTCTGGCAGGTGGTATGGTGGTTAGGGATGCTGGACACCCACATGGCCGACTGTGGTTCAAGTCCTGGACCTGGCAGCTTGCATTCTCACTTTCCCTTTCTCTCTTTGTCTTGCTTTCACTCTGTTCCTTTCTGATCAGATTAAAATGAATGAATGAATAAATAAATAAAGTTACAAAGAAAAAATTATTTAAAGAAAAAGAAATTGAAGTTTTCCCTATTGCAGAAAATCTATTACTGTGCTCTGCAGGTAGCGTTTTTTTTCCTTATATCCCTGTATTTCCTATTTTTCTAATTATCTATTTTTCTCATCAGACATTATCTAAAATACATTTTTAATGATTAATGATGTTTGATTAGATTACTCTGCCATAATTTTAAAAAGTCAATCAGTTTTTCCAGAAGCAGATTTTTGTATAAACGTGACTGTGATAACAAAAATCTTTGTTGCAGAATTTTTAGATTCATCTTAAATTATTTAAAATAATTCTTAGAAATAAGATGACTGGATCCAAAAAAAAAAAATGCCTGGATCCAACATTAAAGGATTTTTTTGGATAGATTTTTGCTATAGGGTGCCTGTGCTCACCAGAGAGAGACAGAGAGGAAGTGAGAAATGACCACACTGCAAATACCTTCTCTTCCATTCTCCTCTTGGGATTTTGGACACACATGCACAAACATATGCCCAGCATATGTTTCAAGTCCCAGGTCCAGGACTCAAACTGCAGTCAGCCAGTTGGGAGTCCAGCGCCCAACCACTACGCCACCTGCTGGACTTTTAAAGGCTATTGATATGTGTGTATAAAATTTTGTCCAGAAAATTTGCTCATGGCCTAACCTAAGAAAGAGGAGAGTCATTAAGTCTTGAAAGAAAAGGAACTATACCTGAAAGAGCAAAAGCAAAGCAAAACAGCATGGTAGCTGTGAGGATCTAAGCCGCAAAGCAACAAGTAATTAACACACACCATAATAATATGCCTGCGTGATAGGACTTTAGGCTTTGTATGTATTAGCTGAATCTTTACCACAGCTTTGTGGGTTGGGAACTTCTTTCTTATTGTCACTTCCATCACACATGAGTAAAATGGCCACCTGTAAGGAACGCTTGCAGTCACACATCTAAGCATGATTTGAATTCATCTGGCTTCATCCAGGATGATGAGTTCAAGAATCCCATTGCTTTAACCACTATGCTTCATTGCTCTTCAATGATTTTGTTCAGGTCCCCATGAAACCAACTGTCAAAAGTTGGACTATGCCCTCTCTCAATATGTTGAAGTCCTAACTCTAGTCCCCAGGATATGACTTTGTTTGGAAATAGTCTTCACAGATGTAACTAGCTAGGAGTACATCAAACTTAGGTAGGGTGGGCTTCTATTCCGGTATGACTGGTGTTTTATAAGAAGATGTCCAGGGGTCAGCACATAGCATAGTAGTTAAGGTGCTGGACTCCCACATGGTCAACCACAGTTCAAGTTCCAGACCCAGAGGCTCGAAATTCATGCTGGGCCTGTGTGCATGTGTGCCCAAGGTCCTGAGAGGACAGGGGGAGAAAACGGGTTGCAGTGTGGCCATCCCCGGTGGGGGGTAATTTCTCACTTTCTGTCTCTCTGGTGAGTGCATGAACCCTCTGGCAAAAATCTCTTTTAAAAAAATGGCCATGCAGACACACAGGGAAAATACCAAGTTAGGACAAAGGGAGAAACTGGAGTTCTGCAGCTGCAAGCCACCTGAAGCTACAAGTGACAGGGAAAATTTCCAGGTCTCAGAGGGAGCATAGCCCAGCCTAAACTATGGTTTTGGACTTTATAAACGTCCCAACTTTAGCAGCTAAAGTTATAATAGAATAAATTTCTATTTAGTCACTGAGTTTACAGTATTTTGCTATGTCAGCCCTAGGAGACTAATATACCAAGTCAGTTAGATAGATATGTCAGTGTCTGATCACGTGCGTAGTGAGCCCTTGAGCACACCTCACCTAGGTATTGTTTTGTCCCCATTGCATTTGTCAGGTCCCCACAAAGTTCTCAGTCCCATGGGCTGGAGGCCAGTGACAATATGTTAACAATTGCTTCTGTATGTCTTGGAAGTATCAAAGAACGCTCTGACTGACTCACTAAGTGAATATTTTATTGAATGTGCCAACATTGTATTCAGTTTCTGGGAATCTAATAATTGTATATTTTTGTTATTTTGGAAGGGGCAGTGATTCACTAAGACAGTATGAACTAGGCTGGTATCATGTAGACACATTTAGATTTGTCTGCCTTGTAGGAAAGCTGTCATGGTTTAAAATCCCTGTCAATTATCCATGAAGTTGTCCCTTTGTCCTGATTTTCATTTCCTTGTTTAGTTAGATCATAATTTCTCCCATTTTGGAAAAATCAGTAGCCCTTGACTTAAAAAAAAACCCATGTAAGCCCAATTAATAAATTACTTCAAATCCTGATAGGATAATAAGTATTCATACTTAAAATAACTGGAAATGGTCTTATTTTGATGAACATTGACATAATGTTTTCTTAAAACATCACCAATTTATGATCTTATAATTTTGTAAACCAAAAGTCTAACACAGCTCTCCCTGGACCAAAATCAAGGTATCACCAGGGCCATGGGCCTTTCTGGAGGCTTTAGGGAAGGATCATTTTTCTTACCTTTTCTGGATTCTACCAGTTGCCTGCACTCCTTGGTTAATAGTCCTTTCCTCGATCTTCAAATCCAGCAGCAGCAGATGAACCTTTCTCACATCACACCACCTGATCACTGTCTTCTGACTCTCTCTTAGACCTTTAAAGACTCTTGTTATTACACTGGGATTGCCCAAATAAGCCATGACAATCTTACTTTAAGAAAAGTCCGTTAGCAACTTTAGTTCCACCTGCAATTTTCACTGCCATTTGCCATGTGAGGTCACATAGTCTTAGGTTTCAGGGATTAGGATGTGGATATCTTTTTAGGTGGATCGTCATTATGGTAATATTGCTGGTACAGGCTTGACCTCTCTACTGGTTTATTTGCAGTATAGGATGGATAATGCAAACTTATCCATCCATTCCAATCAACATTCTCAACTCTGTTTTTAGATGACCTCTGTTAACAAAAGGGAGGCTTAATCTTCAAGTCTGTACTCTTTGGAATGGCAATGACTTGTGGCTAGGCCAAATTTCCACTTTTCCACTAGTGAATAATATTCTTTTCTTTCCCATGTGTGTGTATGTGAGAGATGAAGAGTGGGAAGACATAGAAGGAGAGGTGGGTGTTTTGTTTTTGTTTTTGAAGTCTATTTCATTTATATTTTGAGAGAGAGAGAGACAGAGAGAGAGAAAGAGAGAGACCTTTGGCAGGGTGTTGCCAAACCATGATCCTCCCCCCAGCCTCCCGGGTGGCCGGGATCATGGGCACACGAGCATGCTTGGTGTACTCAGGTCAACCCAGGATCTGAAAAGAAGCTTCACATAGGGTGCTGGCATCATGCAGTTGTTCCCTACTGCTTGGGCTACACCAAGACAGGGATTTCTGACAAGATCTCACCATTTCGATCCCCTGACCCAGCCTCCCAGCCTCCCAGCCACGGTGCCACGTGTTCAGGTTGGCCTCTCACATGATCTCACCCTCTCGCAGCAGCACCGTGTGCTACTGCAATTGGGCCTAAGTAAAATTTCTGCCAACCTCTCAAGTCATTTAATCATACTTGTAGTTCTCTTTCAGTGGATTTGCTCTTTCGGATGCCAATGGTTTACGAGCTGGTATAGACTGCATGGTCAACTTTTGGAGGAATTAGTTTTATTCAAGGGAAAGACCTTGATGTGCTTCACAATGTAAATTCTCAGTTTCAACTGTGAAAAAGAAGAGGAAAAAAAAAAGTCAAAGTAGCTTTCGGTTAGACTTAGTATTTTAGCCACTTGAGTGAAACCTCAGAGAAACTGGGACTCTTTCAAAAGTTTCAAATGGAAAGTAGGAACTGTGTGAAATAATTTCTAATGGAAGCAAACGAAGTTTTTGCCTTGCAATGTTTCACTATGATTCCAAGATTTCCATTTCAAGTATTTGCTAAGATAGCAATGAAAGAGCAGTAGGTCGACATCATCAGTTTGGTGTTGGTCTCATAAAACAGGACTTGTCTGCCTATTAATGGCTTTATACTGTAATCGTTCCACCAGGTGTGCGCAGGAGTATGTGTGGTATGAGCTTTTCCATGACTACAAAATTTATTACTAACAATCCTGAAACTGTAAATTGATAAACAAAGGTAATTACTTGGCAACCTAACAAGATTTGCACATTCAAACTGGAAATTTAAGGCACCTGCTAATAATTTCCAGTATGACAGCAGTAGATCAGGGAAATATATTAAGAACAAGTAAATAAGTCACATCATTGAAATTTCTTGTTTTATTTTGCTTTTATTTCTTTTTTAAAAAATATTTATTTATTTAATTCTATTTGTTTTTATTATTTTTAAAATTTGACCAGAGAGAGAGAAAGGGAAAGTGAGAATGCAAGCTGCCAGATCTGGGAATTGAACTACAGTCAGTCATGTGGGAATCCAGCGCCTTTAACCGCCAGGCCACTGGCCGGCCTCTTATCTTCCTTTCTTTTTTTTCTTAGAATATTTTTAATTTTGTCACTTTGCAATCTTCTGTCTGAGAAAGATATATAACAATTTATTTTGTTTTCTCTTTATTTTTCTTTTCCCCATAGACAGCAGAATGAGTCTGGAGTTAACTATGATTTGGAGATCCTTGCAAATGAAGCTAAATTTTGAGGTATACTTGTTTCTTAATTTCATTGCCGTTATGTTTGATTTGGAATCATGGACTAGATATTGGCCTAAAGAAGACATCATGAAGTCTTTTGAGCTACACGTTAGATAAGGACTTCTTTTATTTTTTTATTTCTTTTATTTTTCCATGACAGATTTTTAAAAAAGAATTATTTATTTAATTTTATTTATGCATTCATTTAATTAATTTATTTGTTTTAATTTGAACAGAAAGACAGAGAGAGTGTGAGAGAGGGAAAGTGAGAAAGCAAGCCATCAGGTCCGAGACTCGAACCGTGGTCGGCCATGTGGGAGTCCAATGCCCTTATCCACCATGCCACCTGCCGGCCCCTTCCATGACAGATTGAGAGAGAGAGAGAGGCACTCCCAGCAGGGTTTTTCACACCATGATCTACCCTTAGCCTCAGCCATCGCTGGATCATGAGCACATGTGCACCTGACATACACAGGGAGGTCTCTGAATGTGAACCCAAAACCTCATGTGGGTCAGTCTCCAGAGCATCACATTACTGCTGCTCCACCGTCTACCCTTAATAAGCGCTTTTTATTTTCGGATGTGACTAATCATATGCTAATTGGACAATCGCAATTTCTACTGCAACACTGAAAATGACTTTACTGCTTACCAACAATTAAAAACAGAAACATTTCACTTTTTCAGCTCTTTTGAGAACTGGGGAGCTCAAAATAAAACGTGCTTACTGTGTTACTTGACTAGCTCTGCTTATTGTTATTAACCAGGACCAGACTGAGCAGTTTTCATGTCAGCTTCTGTGTGTGTCTGTGTGCGGTATGTGTCCACACATGCAGGTGCACAAATTTGCATTGAGACCTATTGGAGAAGGAAGTTAGAAGGGACACATTACAGAACATAATGTACTATGTGTGGCAAAAGGGTAGCATGCTTCATTGGGTTTTGTAAAGTGTTTTTATCTCAAATATTAAGACACTATTAATTCTCTTTAATTAATCTAGAAAATGCAAATAACCAGATATATAAGACAAATGGTGCGATGGAAAGAAAAGACAGATTTATTGAACGCCTATTATGTGTGCACTTCCATTGACATCATTGTAATGACAAGGATAGGTACTATATTTACAGCACATGGATAAAGAACCAGTTTAGAAAAATTAAACCACCTTATGTTTCAGAGCTAGAATTCAAGCTCAAGCGTGATTCCAAATAGTGTTTCATGACCACTGTACCATGCCTCCTCACCAACAGGAGTGCATGGTCCAGGCCAGTATAATGTTCATGAACGTGTACTGGTGGGCTTTCACTGTGATGTCAAAGATTTTATGCACAATTGTCTGAAATGATGAAAGAAAAAAATGAAGTTAAAAATGTCTATGGAATTCATAGTTACAGACACATTTACATCAAAGGAGGCTCCTAATTATGTATTTTAAAAGAATTATTTTATTTAATTATTTATTTATTATTTTTTAAAAATTTGGCCAGAGAGAGAGAGAAAGGGAAAATGAGAAGGCAAGCTACTAGGTCCAGGAATCAAACCACAGTCAGCTATGTGGGAGTCCAGTGCCCTAGCCACCATGCCATCTGCTGGCCCCCTCATTATATTTTAAAAGATCTATACCTGCTTCTTGTGGTTATGAGGTCTGGGCTAGCTGAACATAGCAGAGATAAAGAGATCACTTATTGATCAGCCATGGTGCAGTGGCATCAGTGTGCCACCTTATGATGCTAGAGCCATACGAAAGATCAGGTTCCTGGATTAACTTGCACATGCCAGGTGCATGTGTGCCCAGGATCTTGGCTGACTGGAAAGGTTGGGTAGAAGATCATGGCATGAGACCCTATGGAGACTGCCCCCCTTTCAGATATGCATGATGTGACTACTGAACAACAATGATTTCTTGGAAAATCTGTTTTATGACCAAGAAACAGAAAAGCACAGTGTTTATGAGCTCTTGATTCTGTGTCATAAAGAATTGGG
>NW_006159583.1:5069926-5077648 GCF_000334495.1 Tupaia belangeri chinensis
TTTTCCAGTCAGTAAAATGTACATAAAGCTCTTGGAACAAATTGTACAAGTTAAATAATGGATATATAGATATATATATATAAACCCTTGACATCGTATCTAGAATAAAGTAAGTCATCAAACAGCAGATATTATTAGTGTTGTCACAGGATGCAGTGTTCTGCTCTTTGAGATTTTGCAAAAGGAAACTAATATCCAAATGTGTCTCATGTAAGTATTGGTCCCATGTATTGAACCCAAGTCCACTAGCAAACACAGATGGGAGAAAAAACAGTCTGCCTTGCAGGTTCAGAGGACCGGAATTTAGGTTTGGGCTGTTGTCTTTGCTCCCTTTCGATGGGACCAACCTGGTACTTCATAGCATAAAACTACTCTCTCCCAAGGGTTTCATTAGCAGAAACAAGAAGATCCTTGAGGCCAATAACTGGTTATTTATTTTCAAATGTTTTAAAATAAAAATAATGGTCTGTGGCTTTCGTTTGAGCTTTCTTTCTGAAATGACCCTTGACAGGAACTGGAAATAGTTCTTGTCAATGCAGCCATTATCTCTTGTGACCAAACGGGATGTGGGAGGGAGGTCGGAATCTCTGAGTTCTTTGTACATAGGAATAAAATGTCTGTCATTTAGTTCAAATAAATTATTGATTTTTAAATCAAATCAAAATATTGAGTCAAACAAGTGAGTACTGTACTTGAATTTCCCCTTATTTGTAAGAACTGTGTTTCAGTATTTTATGACTAGTGGGGGGAAATAAGAGGTTATAAATAACAAAAACATGTTTTGGGCTTCATGAAACCTAGGAGGCAACTATGAGACAGTCTGAACAAATAAAAAATAAAAAGGTTAAATTACCATCACCTCCCGGGAAAATAAATGATACTTTTGCTTACCTTATCAGGTAAGCAAATTGACAAAATGCTTTGAAAACAATTTTAGAATACTTAGGTTCCCTTTCCACTAGAAGCCTGTGCATAAGCCCAAGTAATTCTCTCCATATCCCGGAGCTTTCTCCTCTTCCTGCAAACAGTGTCTCTGCATTATTTAGGTCCTCTACTGGTAAAATCCTAAGAGCAAGACAAATGACTTGTCTTGCTGGAAGGAACAGGACGATAGCTGGCCATGAATTTAAGTGAGATAGTGAACAGATGGCTTTACCAGATCAAATGTTGATTTCCTTAAGAGAATAGGAGATGATGTAATTTGGGTTACAGTATTGTTGCTGTAAGATCTGCAAAATTGAAGAAAGTAAAATATTTAGTTTCTTTTAAAAAGAAAATTATTTAATCTCATTTGTTATTATTATTATTTTTTTTAATTTGGTCACACAGAAACAGAGAGAGAGAAAGGGAAAGTGAGAAAGCAAGCCCCCAGGTCCAGGTCTGGTAAAGGAGCATGTGAGAACCCAGCGCCTTTAACCACCATACCACCTGCCAGCCCCAAGAAGTAGTTTCTTTTTCTTTATAAAGTTCCATTTGTTTTGGGAATAAATGTCTGCTCCTCAGCCTGAGAATTGGAGGGTTTCTTTCTTTCTTTCTTTCTTTCTTTCGTTCGTTCGTTCGTTCTTTCTTTCTTCCTTTCTTTCTTCTTTCTTTCTTTCTTTCTTTCTTTTTCTTTCTTTCTTTCTTTTTTCTTTCTTTCTTTTTTTTGAGAAGTTTTTGCTATAGGGAGCTTGCACTCACCAGAAAGACACAGAGGGACAGAGAGACAGGAAGTGAGAAATCACCCCCCATGGGTGCTGGCCATACCACAATCCCTTCTCCTCCATTCTCCTCTTGGGATCTTGGGCAGGCACACACATGCGCCTGGTGTGAGTTTAAGCCACTGGGTCTGTGACTCGAACCATGGTTGACTACATGGGAGTCCAGCAACATAGCCATTATGCCAACTGCTGGTCCTAAGAATTGGAGGATTTCAACATGCTCTGGACCATATGTATTTTATCCAGTATCTTTGGTGGTCTTTCTCTCCTTGCACATAGGGTTTCAGCCATGCTATTTCTATTTGTATTTCAGAAGTAGAAACCCCCCTGGGACCAGCAGTTAGCATAATGGCTATGTCGCTGGACTTCTATGTAGTAGACCACAGTTAACATCCCTGATCCGGTGGCTTAAAACTCACGCCGGGCGCATGTGTGTGCGTGCCCAAGATCCTGAGAGGCGAATGGAGGAGAAGGGATTGTGGCGTGGCCATCCCCCCTGGGGGGTGATTTCTCGCTTTCTGTCTCTCTGTCTCTCTCTGTCTGTCTGGTGAGTGCACGCGCTCTATAGCGAAAGCCTCTCCAAAAAAAAAAAAAAAGAAAAGAAAAGAAATAGAAACCCCAGTATGCTATTTCAGAACTGTGCCTCTCTGCCTTTGAATTTTGTACTCCTTTTATCCATAATGCTCCAGCTCCCCTATTTCCTAGGTTAACTGGTAAAATATAAAATCACCATATAAAATATACTACTCTGGATCAGCAGATGGTGTAATGGTTATGTTGCTGGACTCCCATGTGGCCAAATGCGGTTCAAGTCCTGCAACCCAGTGGCTTCAAAATTACGCTGAGTGCATATGCATTGTGCCCAAGATCCTGGGAGGAGAATGGAGAAGGGATTCTGGCTTGGCCACCACCTGGGTGTGTGATTTCTCACTTTCCTTCTCACTGTGTCTGTCTCTCCCTACTCCCTCTCCACAAGTACATGTGCCTTAGGCCAAAGAAAAGAACTCTTAAAAATGTCCTGAATCTGGGTTGTATGTATCATCAAAAATAAAAATGATAAAAATGTCTCATTTTTCTCAAGCATTACTTTCATCACATCATATTGTAATTTTCAGACTCTTTGAATACATTTACCTATAAGCCAGTAACTTCAATTTAATTGATATGAAGTGGACTCTAGCCAGAGGTCTTTTTTTTTTTTTTTTTTTTTTTTTTTGAGTTTTTTTTTTTTTTTTTCTGTGAGATTTTTATGCTTGCCAGAAAGAGAAAGAGACAGAAACACAGAAAGCAAGAAATCACCCCCGAGGAGGATGGCCACACTGTAATCTCTTCTCCATTCTCCTCTTGGGATCTTGGGTATACACACACACACACACACACACACACACACACGTGCACACGCCCGGCATGAGTTTAAGCCACTGGGTCCAAAACTCAAACTATGGTTGACTGCATGGATGTCCAGTGATGTAACCATCGCACTGTCTGCTGGTCCCCATTGGTCGATTTTTAAAGCTCCGTGATAATTCTGTTTTACAGTTAGGATTCCGACTCACCAGACTAGACCCAAAGTTCTATGAAGATCAGACAGTTGACTGTCTAGTTCATGGTCGTGTCCCATTTTATAGCTCAGAGTCAGAAGATATGTTTGTGGATCAAATGTCTCTATCTCCAGCACAATTATTTGCTGAATGAACAATTGAGCTAATACATTGAATTTAACAGGAATTACAAACTTGAGTAAATTACAGATTTTGCTTTCAAAAGTTGTAGTTGGATAGGAGTGAGAAGAATTGGAGAAACACACTAAAAAATACCTATACAATCTCTCATCCATAGCAGTGATAAAAATATTTTCAGCCATTGTAATGATTTCTTATGGAGACTGTCATGGTTAGGATAGGATCTTCTTTCTCAGTGCAGAAAATTTCCAAGTGGTGTGGCAAATGTTCAGTTGCTTGAAGATTTGAACAAATCCTGTTTAAGTTCTTTGAAAACTGCTTAAATCTTCCAAGGTCATTCCAGACCATTGGCCTTTCTTTGTTATGCACTGAGGCAGGAAATATTTTCTCCTTTTTGAAATGAGCAATTCAAGGGGCTGGTAAAGAATGCTGGGGTGCAACATGCTATCAGCTCCCTCCAGCTGTTTACCATGGTCTTTTTCATTCTTAACAGGACATCAAGTTCTTTTGGATACTAGTTATGGTTTTATACATAAGACAAAATAAACACTTCCTGTAGAGCTTCAGAGGGTAACTTCACTTAAGCCTTATCTTTTATTTTTCTTTGACCCAAAGAGGAAAAAATAAGATTTGAGAGAAGACTGCTATTCAATATTTATCAGGCTATGCTGTAGTCCCTTGGTACTTTAAAAAAAAAAAAAAAAAGAAGTATTTTGATCCTCAAAGCAGTAAAACCCCTCATCTTAACTTCCTCTGTCTTGTATCACTTAATTTTTTTGTACTCATGAGTGGTCATGGCCTCCACCCAAGGTCCTCTGAGAACAATAGTACCTTAGTCACTGACATTCTGAAGGCCTTGTTTAGAGGGGGCTGTTTGGAACTGCTCTGGTCTGACCTGAGTCATCGTAGACTGTGCCAGGG
The DNA here is from genome assembly GCF_000334495.1 of Tupaia belangeri chinensis. NCBI lineage: Eukaryota > Metazoa > Chordata > Mammalia > Scandentia > Tupaiidae > Tupaia > Tupaia belangeri. The sequence goes on from NW_006159583.1 coordinate 5,074,230, forward strand.
AGACTAAAGGATTGGGCTTCTCCCAGAGGAACACTTGTTACTGCAGAGAATCTCCAGGATGAAATACACGGTTAGTGCTAAGCACACATGCACTCTGTCTCAGATTTATGCCTGAACAAAGACAGATCAGGACCTTTTAATCAGGACAGACTTAGACTGATTTATTTTTGTACAAAACAGATTTTCTTCTGGTAGAATTTGCCAAAAGACCACCCTGTAGGAAGGTGTGATAGTTTAGTGGGAAGTCTATGGGATTTGGAGACAGACAAATGCAGGTTTAAATGTAATGTAAGCCTGTGTGAATTGGGTATGACATGCAACTTCTTTGAGACTCAGGTTTCTCATCTCTAACCTATAATAAACTACTCATGGTGCTGCTGTGAACATCAGAGGAGTGAAGATATGTTATATTCTTGCCTTGGATGGCACTGAACAGGCCTATTTCTTTTCTCATTTTCTTTGCTTAAAAATTTGTTAATGAGTTTCATTGGCAATCTATAGAAATACTCCTTTACTGGGAACCAGCAGTTAGCGTAATGGCTATATCGCTGGACTCCCACGTAGTTGACCGCAGTTCGCGTCCCAGACCTGGTGGCTTAGAACTCACACTGGGTACAGGTGTGTGCGTGCCCAAGACCCCGAGAGGAGAATGGAGGAGAAGGATTGCGGCGTGACCATCCCCCCTGGGGGGTGATTTCTCGCTTTCTGTCTCTATGTCTCTCTCTGTCTGTCTGGCGAGCGCACGTGCCCTATAGCGAAAACCTCTCCGAAAAAAAAAAAAAAAGAAATACTCCTTTACTTATCTGAAAGAAATGTAATACCACTGATTTATGTCAGGTACATACTTTATTTTAAAATTTAGTTATAATAATGCTATGTGCTATACAAAAGAAACAAGTAGCATGTCCTCCTACTTAACCAATACTGTTATAGAGAACTTTTAGAGAGTTATTTCAATAAGGTAGAACAGAAGAGTATCATTGACAAGGGACTTTGGAACCCGAAGACCTGATCCTAATTTCAATTCTAACTGCAATGTGAGGCACACTGATAAAACAGAATAGCACTTATCTCAGTGGTATTATTTAGAAAACCAGATGAGACAATGCTTGTATGGGATCTGTCTTGGAAGTGTTATATAGCACAATACTCATGCTATTTACTCAGAACAGGTTGTATTTCTTCTCCTAGTTACCAAAAATGAAGTATTTCAAAGTAAGACAAAGTATTTTAAAAGTGAGGAATGATACATAATTGGAGAAGGGGCGGGCATTTTTTCAGGAGCCAGAAAGGAAGTTGATGGGTTTAGTTACATACAGTATGCCGAAGACAATTTTTCATTCTTAGCTGCCCCTTAGAAGCAGGGCTAGATTTCATGTAGGCAAGTCCAGGTGTTTGCTCAGTGGTGTGATTGGGTGGGGCTGGGGTGCAGACCTGCCCTAAAATAGAATAATCTTCCAAAGATCTTATGTGGTATGCTCGTGAAAAGAACTGTGGTGTGTTAAACTATGGACAGCAAGACTGAGGACTTAAAGAAAATGGAGGTTTGTGCGAACGGCAATAAAAATGGTATGTGTGTTTGTTTATTTAAAAATCACAGTTCATAAAAGTTCTTGAAGGCATCCACTACTAAAACAAATTAAATTTATTGATATTAAAAAGTTGTTCCAGTAAGTAATCATTTTCCTGACTGTCCTTCTTAATTGTTTTGGAATTCTTCCGAAACAGATTCTTTCATGAGTTATATGTTTTGCAAACTTATTTTAAAGCTTTTGGGCTCTACTCACTCGGAGTTTAATAGTTTATACATATATATTATTATCAGAGGTTCACTTCTTCAAGTATTGGCAAAATCTTTGTGTAACCATCCCTCTGCCCCTGGTCATCCTTTCAGATACGGTGAATGTGAAACCTAAATAAACCTCCCCTCCTCACTATATGGTCCTGCTCTTTGGGGAAAAAGGAGGAAAAATAATAATGCTCTTTAGGCTCTTTTATCTTAAAGGAGCGAGTTAGAAAAACTATAGGTAAAAATAAAGAAGACATATGAATAGCCAAAAAACAGGAAAATGAAAAAAATATGCTCAACATCCCTCATCATAAGGGATGCAAAATCACAATGAGATACCACCTAATCCCAGTCAGAATCACTGAGATTAAAAAAAGCAAAAAATGGCAAATGCTGATGAGGCTGTGGTGGAAAGGGAACTCTCCTACCCTCTTAGTGGGAATGTAAATTGGTCCAGCCACTGTGGAAAACAACATGGAAGTTCCTCAAAGACCTACTAATAGAACTACCATATGATCCATCAATTCCAGGTGTACATATTTTCCAAAGGACAGGAGAATAGTCAGAAAAATGCTTGTACATCTATGTTTATTGTGACAGTATTCACAGTTGCTAAGACATGGAATCAACCCAAATGTCCATGAACAGATGAATGGATTAAAAAACCGTGGCATATATACACTACTCAGCCGTAAAAAGTAAGACCCTGCCATTTTTTTTGGAGAGGTTTTTGTTATAGGGCATGTGCGCTCACCAGAAAGACAGAGAGAGACAGACAGACAGAATGCAAGAAATCACCCCCCACGGGGGATGGCCATGCCGCAATCCCTTCTCCTCCATTCTCCTCTTGGGATCTTGGGCACGCACGCACACACGCCTGGCATGAGTTCAAGCCACTGGGTCCAGGACTCGAACCACGGTTGACTACGTGGGAGTCCAGCGACATAGCTATTACACTAACTGCTGGTCCCAAGACCCTGCCATTTGATAGAAAATGTATGAATATGGAAGATTTACAGCAGAGTGAAGGAAGCCAGGTTATGAAAGAGACATTGTATGTCTCTACTTAATATTTACCAAATGTCTACCCTCTACGGAGGAAACTGAAAGATTAGAAGATATAGAAGCATGCAGAATGCTTACAGATACTGGAGACAGTGTGAAAAGAAGCTGGGAGATGGGGGAGAGTGAGAGGGAAAGGAATCAAGGAGAAAAATAGAGAGCAAGACTTTTAAGGCACACAGAAATGGAGGATTGTCTGTTGATGATAATGTGTATGATTTCTTCAACTAGACTGGTGTGAAGTGTATTCATGTTCGGTAAATTCCTTTTATAAGCGCTAGTGATGTACAATGATTAAATATATAAAATAAATTAAAATAGTAATTAAAACATTGTAGACTTTAAATTGTTATATCACTCTAAAACTGTATATTATTTTAATTGTAATTTGAAGTTCACATCCAATGAGTCACTTATTTGGGTGCTATCTTAGGAATTGGTATGTTGCGTTGTTTTAAGTAGATAAAACATTGAATTCAATATTTATAAGCACTCACCTAAAGTTAATTTATCAAATTAGCAAACAAATTGCTTGAGGAGTAGTTCTGAGAAGTGCAATGAGAATAGG
>NW_006159583.1:5077681-5097663 GCF_000334495.1 Tupaia belangeri chinensis
GGAAACCTGTCTAGGTGTGATTATCTTCCAGTGGCAGTTCTTTCTAGTGGGAGTTCCTCCTAGTGTATATAAGATATATACATAGCCTAAGTGATTCATTTACAAGAATAGCTTAACAAAAGTTGCTTAAGCAGCTCACAGATATGATAAACCCAAAAAGTATACATTCCTGGAAAGTTTCTAAACAAATGAAACCCCAAAATAATAGGTCATCCTTGAGAAATGACTTCTTACGATGGTGGCTGGTGACCAGCTCTCGTCTTTTTCCTTCCTGTGTCTTCTCCCTCCTCAGAATATTTTGCAGGCCTGTTTTTGGGAGCTTGTCCTGAGCCTACACCTTTCTGTCAGATAAGAGAGGGAAGGGTACAACAAATACTTTCTAAGGGAGTAACGCTTCTTAGGCAACATTCGGGAAGCTTGTATACCACATAGTATTCAGCCAATGAGGAACTGGGGGAGACTCGCACACTAGAGAATAAATTGCTTGTTATAACCATTTTGGGTGTGCCTGCCTATCAGATATCCGATCCTGCAAGACTTCCATTATAGTTAAGAAGAACATTAGCTGCCCTACCTCCCATCTCCATGTCCACTCTTTGGCATTGGATGGTTGAGTGCATTTCTCACAATGTGAGAGCACTGTGAAGGGTTGAATGAGGGAGGAGACACAGGCAGAAATGGTCACAAAAGGCCATTATTTTGACCACTTTTATTTTTGTCTAGAACCAACCTTATTTAGAAATAAGGCTTTAATATTGCTGCATTTGCTGTGGTAAGAGTTCAGTTGAAAATGGTAGGTAGAGCAGCGTTAATTGTGGCAACAGTAATAGACTTCTTTATACAATCCCATCAATATGCATCTTCACATATAAGAAGAAAAGGGTAGCCCAAACATTTATTTGTAGATACTTCAGTCATTGAATTCTTGCTCAGCCCCTTAGAGCTTCTGTTTTCCAGTCAAATTTATTCTTTGTTCCCCTTAAACATGCACAAAAAACTAGATGAGAGTTGAGAGCAAAGGGTTGTGGGAGGGTCGCTTTCTTTTTTCTTAAAGAATGATTTTATTTAACTTTACTTATTTATTTAATTTGTTTTTAATTTGACTAGAGAGGAACAGGGTGAGAGAGAGAAAGATAGAAGAAAAGTGAGAAATAAGCTGCCAGGTCCGGGACTTGAACCACAGTCAGCTGTGTGGGAGTCCAGTACCCTTAACCCCATGCCACCTGTTGACCCCAGACTAGCGGAGTTTTAAGAAGGGAAAATAAGTTTAGATTTGGTTTTATAGAGTAGGGGTCAGAGATTAAGAGCTTGCTGAGATGAAATACCTGAGATAAACTGAAAAAAGTGAAATTTATGAGAAGGCTGATCTAGACAGAGGGAATAGATGGACAAAGGTTTGGAGGTAGAGGAGCTTGTTGGGTTACACATGTGGTGTAGCAGGGAGGGTTAGATTACAAAGATGATGATAGTAGCTACTGTCATGTTGAATATTTCTTCCCAAATTTAGAGGGAAAATTGGGCTAAATCTCATATTAATTAAAAAAATATTTTAAGTCTTATTTATACATGTTACTACTGTGGAAGATACAGAAAAGAATGATGTAAAAATTCATAAAAATAGCAATTATTTCTCTTCAAATATTGTTCTTTGATTTTTAACTTGTTTTGCCTTGCAAAGTATTATTTTCCACATTAGCTAATCCTACTTTAGAAGTATTTTTATTGGATATTTTTCTATTTTGTGATAATATTCAATTTCATATTAATATTACTAATACACATATTTTTAAAAGCAGAATTATGGACTCAAAAGAATATTGTATTGGAACAAGGATTTGTAAATTGTGAGTTTTTCTTTGTCTAGTTACACATTCACAATTAGAAAAGAAACATTTCTCTGACCAAATTGTAGAAAGGAATCAAAAATGATCAAACCAGGAACATTTTTAAGTTTCAGCAATTTACTTCACAAGCTACTCTCTCCTGGTCTTCTCTGAGGTGTCCACACTCTGCAGAGATGTTTGTTCCCTGCCAGAGGTACCTCTGTAGCTGTTCAGGAGTATTTGGCTGTTTCTACAGATTGGTAATTTAGAGGATATGTGAGATAGTTGCCTATTTCATACTTGCATGTCTGGGTTTTGTCTATGTGTGTGTTTTCTTCCTTTAAGTACCATCTAGGTTACATACAAGGTTAACAACATTTTATTTAAGAGTAGAAGCACTTAAGATTGGTAGATGGTATTTTTACAATTTCATCCCAAGACAACTATATTTAGTGAAACAAGAGATTTAAAAAGATATTTCAGCAACAGTTAAATCTCATGACAGACTTCAGAAGAAACAGAAACAACAATAAAACTATCACGATTTGTTTGCACTTGATGAGATAGTAGCCCTTCCTAACACAGTTTGAAATCAGACATCTTTAATAATACAGTTTATTTGATCCAAAGTGTATATTGAATTGCATTTTTTGTAGAATTTCAAGAGAAATTTATTCAGCCTACTTTTTACTTTTGCATTAAAAATAAATTTGTGGGTTTTTTTTCTGCATACAAAATCATTTGGTGTAAACTTAGAAATACTGAAAAATAATTTTTTTTTTTTACAGTGTGTGTGCACTCCTTAGGGAGGCAGAGAGAGACAGAAAGACAGAAAATTAGAAACCCCCCCCCCTCCCAGTGGGGATGACCACGCCACAATCCCTTCTTCTCCATTCTTTGGGGATTTTGGGCATGCATGCAAATGTAGCTGGCATGAGTTTAAGACACCAGGTCTGGGACTCAAATCACAGTTGACTATGTGGGAGTCCATTATGCCTGATCTGCTGATACTCAAAATTTTAAAGTTGAGAACAAAAAGAAATTAGGGTTTTGAGGAATAATTTTGAGTTTAGATAAAAATTCATAATATTCCTGATTGGAAAGTTTAATTCCCAAACATCTTCGAATCTTGGAAAATAAAAAGAAGGCACTTGTTTTATTTACAATAAAATTTTCTTAGTACATTATGCTATGTTATTAAGAAGATGAAAAGTATAGGTGTAAGACAAGCATGATCTTGAATTATTAACAGTGGAGAAAAACACGGAAACCTCCCAGTACAAAATAGTCTCTGACCCAGTGGCTAAGGGTACTGCACAGCTGTTAGGACTTTTCAAAGATCTTGCTATCTTTATAATGCACAGTTTTAGCTTTCTTGTTGCATTGGGCGTATCTATGGTTATTCATACTGAATAGAGAACAGTTTATGTATGTTTATTTCTAGCATCTAAGCAACTTTACTGATGCTATTTTTTCCTTCACTTTCTGTTAGCTCAAATGTTTACAAGGCCATTTGCTTAAAAAGATGGAGAACGGTCATTCATTCTGTATTGACTAGAGAGAGACGACATAGACATTCATAATTATTTATTAAGGTTAAAAGTCCTAATGATGAGTACAATCTCTAAAGAGGTGTATGAAAACCAAGACTACACAGCTTTAGCTTCCATTAGATGGCCGTCTTCCTAACAAACATGTCTTTTTATGTTTGTTATGTGTATGTGTCTTCTCAGTTACTACATTATCAAGATGTTCTAAACCTTACATAACTAATAAATAGAGTACATATTATTTCAAGTTTTCATCTATGAATGTCAGTTTCCTATATATTTAACTCTTTTTTTCACTTTTAGCTCTGATAAAAAATCAATTTTCTGAGACTAGCAGATGGTGTAATCGTTATGTTGCTGGACTCCCACATGGCCAACTGCAGTTCAAGTGTCCTGGACCTACAGGCTTAAAATTCATGCTGGGTGCTTGTGCGTGCATGCCAAAAATCCTGAGAGAAGAATGGAGGAGAAGGGATTGTGGCGTGGTCATCCTCTGGGGGCATGATTTCTAGCTTTCTGTCTTTCTGTCTCTCCTTCTCTCTCCTGCGAATAGATGCACCCTATAGCAAAAATCTCTCTAAAAAAAAAAAAACAAAAAAAAAGAAAAAAATCAATTTTCCATATATCATTAAAAAACTTAATACACAATAGTTGCCACTTATAGATATTAAAGATTTATATACTAATAATTAGAATGTGGGGCTGGCAGGTGGCGTGGTGGTTAGGTGTTGGATTCCCACATGTGTGACCGTGGTTTGAGTCCCAGACCTGGTGGCTTGCTTTCTTGCTTTTCCTTTTTCTCCCTCTATGTCTCTCTCTGGTCAAATGAAAAAATAATATTAACAAGTGATTTAAATAAATAAATAATTCTAAAAAATAATTAGAATATATTCGTCAAATTTAGACTTGAATTTTCTTCATTTATAGTTAATTCTCAGTGGAAAGATAATATTAAGCATTTGACAGCTTTTTCTCTTGTGTGATTTTTTTTTAGAATTATTTAATTTTATTTATTATTATTATTTTCAAATTTGTTCTAGAGTACTTGCACTCACCAGAGACAAAGAGAGAGGGGGAGTACTTGCACTCACCAGAGACAAAGAGAGAGGGGGAGAGAGAGAAAGAGGGAAAGTGAGAAAGTTAGCTGCCAAGTTTTGGACTTGCACCATGGTTGACCATGTAGGAGTCTGGTGCCTTAACCACCATGCTACCTGCTGGTCCCTCTTGTATAATTTTTTAAATTTTTGTATTTTGATCCAATTTTTGTTAATTTTTTTTTTTTGAGAGGTTTTTGCTGTGGGATGCATGCGTTCGCCAGAAAGACAGAGAGACAGAAAGCGAGAAATCATCTCCCAGGGGGGATGGCCACTCCTCAATCCCTTCTCCTCCATTCTCCTCTCGGGATCTTGGGCACGCACGCACACGTGCCTGGTGTAATTTTAAGTCACCGGGTCTGGGACTCAAACCATGGTCAACTACATGGGAGTTCAGCGACATAGCCATTACGCTAACTGCTGGTCCCTATTTTGAACTAAGAGAAGGGATTATGGCAAAGCATCCCATTTCATCATTGTGTCTGGCCCTTAGATTTTATGTTTTTTTTTTTTTTAATTATGCTTTCCAAATGTTTTTGCTAGCATATGTAAATACAAATGCTTTTTATATCCAAATAAATGCTATTTACTCATTTATTTTATAGAGATTTTTGCTATAGGGCACATGTGCTCACTGGAGAGACAGAGACAAAAAGCAAGAAATCCTCCCCCTAGCAGGGATGGCCACGCCATAATCTCTTCTCCTTCATTCTCCTCTCAGAATTTCAGGATGCATGTACACATGCCCAGAGTGTTTTAAGCCTCCAGGTCTGGGATGCAAACCACAGTCAACTACCTGGGAGTCCAGTGATGTAACGATTACATCATCTGCCGATCTCCCAAATACTTTTTATATTCAAGTAATCCATGAATTAAACCTGTCCATGTTTGTAATTGGGAATGACTAGTGACAATCATCCAAGCGTGTGTATGTGTCCAGAGGGAGATAACCGTATACCCTGGATAATTCCACAAGCAATTGGAAAACATCTAACAAATTGGGGCAAGTAGTTAAAGCTTTTCATTGAAAGCTGGATAAATGCAGCATTGTGAAATTTGTACTTTAATAATTAGCTATTTTACCTGTGTAAGCGTGGCAAGTTAGAATTTTATGCTATTTATTATTAGTTTGTCACTGTTCTGTTTATGTTGTGTAGAGGGATGTCAAACCTGAAGTGGATTTGTATATTTCTTTTACATACTGACCATATCTCCTTGTCTTTTCCATGGCCATGGCCAAAAGTGATCAACTGTAAATATTTAAAAAGAAATAAGTTGCCATACATTTAAAAAACACATAGTGTAAAAAAATGTTCTTTATACAAAATTGGACAACTTTACTAACAACAACTTGGGCAACCTGAGGTGTTAATCAGCATGATGACTTTATGTTGAGAATCAACTATATCTTCTGAGTAAATTTTAAAAATTTAAATCCTCAAAAGTCATTCAATTGTATTCTAATTTTTCTAAATTGTTGTTGCACATGAAAATGAACAGATACCAGAATATTTAAGTTTGGTCCTTCTTGTGCCTGTTTGATTTTACAGCTGTGTGTTAAATAATTTATGTGACCTCCAGTGGCCCGGTGCTAACTGAAATTTTGTTTACATTTCCTCTTGTGCTTCTCACACTGGAGTACCCGAATCCCCAGGAACCTGTGCCAGGTCGCCCGTAGTTGATTCTTTAGGAAGAACAAGGTGAAAGTTCCTAGAAGATCCATGTTTTTCGATTTTTTTAATGAAGGCTTTCTAAATTTAAGCCAATCTGTGCAGAGGAGACTTAAATGAAAGTTTCACTTGCCACATATCCCTTTGGGCTCCACCTCAATCCAAGACCTTAGGTGTTCCATCTCCTGTACTCTTGGGGGTACTTTTATATAAACATTTTTTTTAATTGCCAAAGAGTAGGTGTGCCTGCAAGAGAGAGAGAGGGAGAACACCTGCCCCATGGAATTGGTCATGCCACCATCCCCTTTCTTCCATTTCTCCTTGTCGTCACAATTTTGGGCTTGCACACATATGCTCCTGGTGTGTTTTTCAGTCCCCTAGGGCTAATATCTATATTTCGTTGCACATCACTTACCACTCTGTGCTGCAGGGCCCCTCCCTTTACATAAATATTTAAAAAGTGTTTTCTAGGGGACCTCCAAGGCTTGATGGTTAAGGTAGTTGGACTGTGATTGGATCTTGGTGATTGCATCACAGAGGCAATACCCTTATGAATAGATTAATGATGTCTTGTGAGACCCAGTGAGTTCTACGTTTCCTGAGAAGGAGTTAGTTCTTGCAAGAACTGTTTGCTGTAAGAATAAGAGTTATCTGCAGTTTGCTCTCTCTCAGCACATGCCTATGTTTCTGTTGGTTTTACTGAAGGCCTATACCTTTGGATTTCCCATCTACCAGAATAATGCATTTTGCAAATAAATATTCTCTTAAATTCAGACAGGCTCAAATATTTCTCTTAGCAACACTGTAATAGACTGAGACTCTTAGGTATTGAAGGAACTGGATTCCATGGCTTCTGTAAAAGTGCAAAATGTTTTACGATAGCCTGAAGACTGTGATGTGAATGTGTAATTATTCTAAGTTGCTCAGTCTTCCTTTTTACCACAGTATGCCTAATTTTGGCTTAGATATGTCAATTTGAGTGATTTTTGGATGATGTCATCAAAATAATTTGTTTATTTATTTCTCCAAAGAAAGGGCACCCCCAACAGGGTCCTCACGTCATGATCAACCCCCATCCTCAGCCAGCCCAGATCACAGGGATCTGTGTATGCCCAGTTTGTACGGGAATGCCTCAGGATTCAAAACTGGGATCTTCTCATATGGGTCCTGCATCACCAGAGGGTTGCATTGCTACCACGTCACTGGCTGGCCATGCAGGTAATTATAACTGGTAAATTTAGAGTTTTCTATGTGTAATGAGCCCCTCCTGTATTGTCTCTCCCTTTTTTTATTTTATAAGAGAATAAGAGAGGGAGCAAGAGATAGAGAGAAGCAGAGAGAAACAGAGATAGATATGACAGGGTCTCACCATGCTGCAATCCTCCTGCCCCAGCCTTCCAATTAGCTAGGATTATGGGTACATGTGCCTTACTCAGCATGATCAGGTTGGCTGGGAACCAAACCCAGGCCTCCCTTATGGCTTCTAGTCTCCAAAGTGGGTGCACTATTTGTAAGTCAGTGCAGCTAGGCTGCATGTTGTCTCTTGTACATATCAGAGCAACCCTCTCAGTTAGGTATTATAATATTTTTTAATATATGAAAAGAAATTTGATTATTATTATTTTATTACATAACCTATTAGTAAATGCACCACATGGGATTTTATTAAATGACAAGTGAGACACATTTCTTATCCCTCTGAGAAACTTGATGTCATTTGTCTTTTGGAGGATCCAGTTTCTTATGGCATCTTTAATACTGTTTGTGAGCATACCAATGGTGCTTGACTGTTAAGAACACTTTGCTAAGTTGTTCTATCTTGAGTCCTTGCCCACAGCATTCACCTTTTTCTTATAATCTGGATTTTGGCACTTGATCATGTGTTTCTTCATTATTATGCGCAAGATCTGGTCTAGGGTTAGGTTTTGTGTGTTCATATGGAATGTCCACAGACGGGTGGTAGCATAGTATTGCCCTTCCATCAGATGTCAAAGTAAACTCCACATTGCAATTATAGTCATCTGGAAGAGAAGAATATGTAGATGTATGACAAACACAATATAAAGCTCCATTTGGGGTTGGAAAGAAATGTCTCAAGATGTCTTTGATATCACCCATTTTATCACTACTCCTGCCGTGCTGTATCATGATGGTTTATAGGTGGTACAAAACAAGTTGTTCTGAAGAGAAATTGCTTTTAAAATCTGCTTTTTGACAAACTACTTTTCAACCCTTGACAGATCGACACCGCGAGCCCATCATCTGGTCTCAATCAGGTATTATTATTATATCATTTTTATTTATTTATTCAATCCCTTCTCCTCCATTCTCCTCTCGGGATCTTGGGCACGCACGCACAAGCGCCCAGCGTGAGTTTTAAGCCACCAGGTCGGGGACGCAAACCGCGGTCAACTACGTGTGAGTCCAGCGACATAGCCATTACGCTAACTGCTGGTTCCCTTATCTCATTTTTAGATGAGAGTTCTGAGTACTTAAACTATGTCCTCAAGATCACAGAGCCTAGGGAACCAGCAGTTAGCATAATGGCTATGTCGCTGGATTCCCATGTAGTCGACCGCGGTTCGTATCCCAGACCCGGTGGCTTAGAACTCATGCTGGGCGCGTGTGCGTGCGTGCCCAAGATCCCAGGAGGAGAATGGAGGAGAAGGGATTGCAGTGTGACCTTACCCAATGGGGGGTGATTTCTCGCTTTCTGTCTCTATGTCTCTCTCTGTCTGGCCAGCGCACGCGCCCTGTAGCGAAAATCTCTCAAAAAAAAAAAAAAAGATCATAGAGCCTAAATGAGGGGAATCCAGGATTTGAACCCAATGATCCTCCTTGGGAGGTACTAACTTTAAACATTATTCTTCATCTTGAAAGAATCTTGAGGGACAACACTGTTTGGTTAAAAGGGAAAATAATTTTTTTTTAATCATGGTCAGCAGGTTTAATTTCGCTCATATGACCTGCACACAGTGAGCTTCCACAAACAGCATTGACTTACACAAGCTTGGAGTTACACCGCCAATCCAAACCAATATGTGAAGCTGATTGAATTTGTATTCGTTTTCACAACCCTCAGCTTCTATATTCTTGGCCTTTCTTGTCATACTATCCTCCACTGCGTTTTAACCTTCCCTTCTTGTATAAACAGAAGGGAAATTGAAACTGTCCTTTGTAGTATGGTTGATGGATTCTACTTTAAGTTGGCATGAATGAATTTCAGTTATGCACATTATCTCAACTAGGAATCTTCATTCAAGGCTTTAGTTTTATCTCTAATGGATGAGTTTAAATCCATTAAAATGTCAGTGTTCAGTAACCATGTGGTCAGATAATTTGAGAGCGGGCAGTCCTTGAGTAACTCCATATCTTCATAAATTACTCCATTTACTAAGACTGAGAAAGGGTAAGATGACAAAAGAATAACACTGAAGGATCAGGTGGTGGCATGGTGGTTACGGTAGCTGGATTCCACATAGCTGCCTGCCTAGTTAGAGTCCTGGACCCAGTAAGTTGAAAAACACATGGGTATGTGTGCATGTGTGTGTGTGCCAGAAGTTATAAAAAGAGAGAGAAATGGATGAGAAGCGATTGTGGCATGACCGTCCCTCATGGGGGATATATGGGAGTTGCTTTCTCACTTTCTCTCTCTCCAGTGAGCGCACTTGTCCTCTGGCAAGAAAAACAGAAAGGAAAGAACACTGCAAAGCTTCTTTCCTTCTTTAAATTTACTCTCCCCTGGTGTAATTAAGGCTGACAGTGGTCTATCAGTTACTGAAGCAGACATTCCCGAAGAGCATAAGAGTGCATATCTCATTGTTATCCTTTTCTTTCAAGACTGAAACAGGTATCTGGGGCACAGTTATGCTCTGCAGGAATTCTGCCCACCATGGCTGCCTGTACAGAGGCTTCCAGATCAAATAACTCAAACCTCTGGGCATCTTGATATTGTGACATTTGGGTAACCAGTTCTGAGTAGTTGATTCATGGACTCTCATGACATTCTCCTACATGTTTTAAATTTTTTTTTTGTTTATTTTTTCTTTATGGGCTGGGGTGGAGAGAGACAGAGATAAATTTTTCTGACAGGGTCTCACTGTGTTGTGATCCTCCTGCCCCAGCATCCTGATTAACTAGGATTACAGACATGTGGAGTGATGCCTAGTGTGTTCAGGTTGTCCCAAAACCAAATCTGGACTTCCCATGTGATCCTCAGCCTCCCAAGCAATAGTGCTCTCTACGTACTGCCACAACTGGGCCAGTTTCATTTTCATTTAATCTCTATAAGAAGTTATTGAAAATAAAATCATCCTCCTTATTAAAAGAGGTGTTGCAGTAAACATCTGTAACACTCAGGTTTTTATATGTTTATTTGTTTATCATGGACCAATCAGTGGCATGGTGGTTAAGGCAGCTAGAACTCACATGGCCAATGGTGTGGATCAAGTCCCAGCCCCAGTGGCTTGAAAATCACACCAGGCATGTGTGCGTGTATGCCCCAAATCCACAGATGAGAATGGAAGAGAAGGGATTGCAACTTGACTGTCCCCCATGGGGGGGGATATTTTCTCCCCTCCACCCCCCTTTTTCTCTAGCAAGCATATGTGGACCCTGGCAAGTTACAAAAATTTGTTTATCACTGTCAATGGATTCATTGAAGTCATGGATTGCTGCTTCCCTCTTTGTACCCTCAGTATTTAATAGAGTGCTTGATACAGACAGTAAATGTGGAATGAATTAATTAATGAGTGAGGAAGTGAAGAAGTACGTCCATGTTGAATCAATAGCCTATATAAGAGTATGCGTATAATAATTCTCTTGCAGGTTGTATGGAACACCTGTAAGTTTCCTATGGTATTAGGTAGCATAATTTATGCTACCAGAATATGATACTGGCTTAGGAAAACACCGTATCATTTATTAACACAAATTTAGAACTTAAGTTGTAAGTAAATACTGACTTTAGAACATATTCCAGAACAAGCCCCAATTTGAGTAACATTTAAAGAATCCTGAAAAAAATTTCCGTAAGAATTCTTATTCAGACTGAAGTTGTATTAATGAAAGCACAATAGCCCTTCTTGCTTATCACACAGGTTTACTGTCCTCTTTGGAGTAGATGTAGCTCCACTCTAGCCTTCCAGTCCAATAGATATCCTTTCATCTCTCAGCGTGCTGTTTCTCCATGCACACCAGTATCTTCAACAACTTTGTCTTACCAACATACAGGGCTCTCTGTACCTTTTGTGCATTCTAGTCCTTTCTGATGCCCCTCCCCAAGCCTTCCCCAATCTAATTCAGTCAGCTTCTACCTGCGTTCAGGGTCTAACTTGAGTCTTTCCTCCACCATGATTTTTTTCCAACATTTCTTTTTTTCTTTTCTTTTCTTTTCTTTTCTTTTCTTTTCTTTTCTTTTCTTTTCTTTTCTTTTCTTTTCTTTTCTTTTCTTTTCTTTTCTTTTCTTTTCTTTTCTTTTCTTTTCTTTTCTTTTCTTTTCTTTTCTTTTCTTTTCTTTTCTTTTCTTTTCTTTTCTTTTCTTTTCTTTTCTTTTCTTTTCTTTTCTTTTCTTTTCTTTTCTTTTCTTTTCTTTTTTCTTTTTGAGAGGTTTTTGCTATAGGGCGCATGCGCTCTCCAGAAAGACAGAGAGAGACAGATAGACAGAAAGTGTGAAATCACCCCTCAGGTGGGATGGCCACATTACAATCCCTTCTCCTCCATTCTTTTCTCAGGATCTTGGGCCTGCATGCATACATGCCAGGCATGACTTTAAGCCACTGGGTCTGGGACTCGAACCATGGTCGACTACATGGGAGTTCAGCGACATAGCCATTATGTTAACTGCTGGTCCCTCCAACATCTCTTGACTTCCTGTTCTTTTTTTTTTTTTTAACTCTTAATACACATTCTATTTGTACCACAATCATGACTTTATTTTATTTCTACTCACTTTGTATTTATTAATTTTCTCCCAACATATAAACTCTTTTAGGGTAATGATTGTGTCAAAAACCGTCGGAATCCCTGATCATCCCAAGTAAAATGCTAAGCCCATAAAAAGGTTCTCAGCAGTATCACCTATCACCTATTTGCTAGCAGAGTAGAGGGTTTTGTTTTTGTTTTGTTTCATCTTTTACTAACTCGCTGACCTCTTTACTGATACTTTACACTCATTTTCTCTTATTTGGTCTTCTCCAAAAATTAAAATCATGTGTTGAAATTATTTTTTATGACCTGTCAGATCTTAACACTATGTCTTAACCAAATGATATACAAAATTATTCAAAAACATTTTTGTTTTCCTTTGTGAAACCTTATTCCACATTCTGTCCACCAGACATCAATGCTGCTTTCAGAAACACGTTTTGTATGGTTTCCCCATTCTCAGCATGCCAAAAGCAGTCTGTAGTTTAAAGATCTTCCCAATTTTAACAATGTGGGGGGTAGCTTAAATCTAGGAAATTATGTGGCAACACTGAAATCGATAAACAAGGAGTATGTTGACGATATTCTGACTGGAGAAAATAGTCCCTTAACTTTTCATTTAAAGCTAAAAAGCGAAATGAGTAAAACCTGAGGATAACCTGTAGGTCTGAAACAGCAGTTTTCCAGGTGCTAGTGAGGATGTAAAATTGCTGACTTTGGTTTTTAAAAGTTTAAATTATAAAGGAAAGGGAAATAGTAACTGAGATGGTGGTTTGTGACTGAAACTAAGATCAAAGCTTCTCATTTTCAAGTATAAAGTCAGCGGAGATGTTGGGATTGCACTAATTTTAATAAGACATTTTCAAATTTCTGTTCACTTTTTACTTGCTCATGCCCCTGTCTGTAGTTACAGTGATCAGAAGTGTTTGTATTTGTGGGGGAAAACATTTTTCATGGCTTTTGAAAACTTGGTAATAGAGTTAATAACAGTGATGCCCATTTGTTTAGCAGCTGAAGTGTTCTTTTTTTCTTTTATTAAATTTATTTTTATTTATTTACATTTAATCACATATCTTTACAGTGTATATTTCTTTTTCTAGCACAAATACCATGGATGTCAGTCAAGACAAAGATACTACTATATACATTATTACCAACAAATAGCTTCTTATTCTTTGCCAATAAAAAACATTTTATTTGTTTTTTTTTTCTTTCCTCTTTCCCCTCCTTCCCTTCCATAGTATTTTTTTTTCACATTTTATTGAGTCACAAAAGATCTTAAACTAAAAATATGGATGAAGCTAGAATCTAGTGACAAGAGCACTGTAATTTTATTTTGAAACATTTTTTTTCTCTCCATTCCCATTTTACTAAAGAAAGGTATAACCTAACTTACTTGCAAATAAAAATTAGGTTAATCTCAATTTGGTCAGTTATTTGCACAAAATCCAATACGAATTCAAATTCTGATGCAAGGCAACAGGTAATATTGTATTATTGAACTTATGCAAATAACAATTCTGCCACAAAATAAGAATACTCACAAATATTTTCCAGTTGCAAAGGGGTCAGGTAGGGAGAAAAGTTTCTGTTACTAATAAAAAAAATTTTTTTTAACTAATTGCTGAACCTATGAAACAAACCAAAATCTTTAAATCTGAAGATAAAACATAGAAGGAAATCAGTCATGGTCTAGACAAAAGCCATAGAATTGTATTTCGCCAGGTCAGTTTCATGTCATCTCTCTTTTGTTGAATTTGCAGTGTTACCGTGGTCTGATCTTCCTGTTAATTTACTGGAAGTTACCATTCAACAGTATTATTATTTACGAACTTGTCCCTACCATTAAGTTGGCCTTTTCCTTGGTCTTCTTCTTTTTTTTGTTCTGTTATCTGTGTCTGTGTCTGTAGTTTTCCTCGTAAAGCACTCCATTCAGAACTTCTTGGAGAACTGGTCTGGTGTTGGTAAATTCAGATTTTGTTTATCTGAGAATGTTTCAGGTTTTTCTTTCCACATGAAGGATAATCTTGCTGGGTACAGTATTCTTGGAT
This sequence comes from Tupaia belangeri chinensis, assembly GCF_000334495.1. Taxonomy (NCBI): domain Eukaryota; kingdom Metazoa; phylum Chordata; class Mammalia; order Scandentia; family Tupaiidae; genus Tupaia; species Tupaia belangeri. Next base: position 5,091,795 of record NW_006159583.1, read on the forward strand.
GAAATTGTTTTTCACTTAACACTTTGATGATATTTTCCCATTCTTTCCTTGCTTGCATTGTTTTTGATCAGAGGTCTGATGTTAGCCAGATGGGATATCCTTTGAAAGTAACTTGACATTTCTCTCTTGCCAGTTTTAGTATCTTGTCTCTGTCTGTAGTTTTGGTCAATCTGGCTATGATGTGCCTTGGAGAAGATCTTCTTAGGTTGATTCCATGTGGAGTTCTTTGTATTTATTGGGTCTATTTGAATGCCTCCCGAGGTGTGGAAAGTTTTGTTGCAGGATTTAATGGAATAGATTATCAATGCCCTTATCAGTTTCTTCACCTTCTGGGATACTGATTATCTGGAAATACGGGCATCTAATGGTATCTTGTATTACTTATATATTATTCTTATTTTTGGGGGGTTATTTTCTCAGCATTTTTGGTGAATTTTTCTAGGTCAGAGGTTCTTTCTTCTACAACTTAGATTCAATCTTCTGCATGATCTAATCTGTTTCTAATACTTTCAAGGGAGGTTTTGATTTCCTGTATTATGGCCTTCATCTCCAACAGTTCCATTTGCTTTTTTTTTTTTTTAAGGTTTTTGCTATAGGGTATGTGCGCTCGCCAGAAAGAGACAGACATAGAGACAGAAAGTGAGAAATCATCCCCCAGGGGGGATGGCCATGCCACAGTCCCTTCTCCTCCATTCTCCTCTTGGGATCTTGAGCACACATGCACATGTGCCTGGCATAAGTTTAAGCCTCCAGGTCTGGGACTTGAACCACAGTCGACTACATGCAAGTCCAGCAACATAGCCATTATGGCAACTGCTGGTCCTCCATTTGATTCTTTTTTATGGTGTGTACTTTCACTTTCAGATTGCGTGAGAACTTCCTCACCTCCTAGAATTCATTATCTCTTCTACGTCTTCTGGAGTTCATTGTCTGTCTTGTATCTCTGTTAGCTTTGTCACTATGAATATTCTAAATTCTTTATCTGACATTTCCATGAGTTCCATTGTACTGTCTGTGGATGATGAAGGGTTGTTCTTTCCCACTGAAGGAGAGATTTTCTTGGTTTACCATATTTCTTATGCCTCTTGGTTTCTGGTCATATGACAGATTATACATTATGTCCTACTTTCTTGGAGTTAATATTAGTGTTAGAGCTGTGCAGGAGGAGATGGCCTAGAATATTTCTGCAGTTCTGTTTTCCTGATCCTCACCAAGCAACTTACACTTTTGTTGATGGAACTGGATATTACCAAGACCTCACAGTTTCTAGGGAATAGGTGCACCTGGGCTGGGTATGGAGCATCAACTAAAAATTCAGAGGTGTGTGGGAAGAGATGAGCCATGCTCATTGCAGCTCTATATTTCTCCCTGCTGCTCACTTTACAGTCTCTCTTCTTTGATTTTCAGTCATTTGGTGTTATATTCATGTATGGCTTATTCGTTGGAGATTCCTGCTACTGTAAACTCGTATGCATCACTTTACTATGAGGTACTTCAATACCTATTTCTTCTCTACTACTATGTTTTGCAATGTGGTATCCACAGAAAAAGATTTCAATTCAAATTTATGAAGATGAGTTTCTCACTTTCTGTAGCAGTTCAGTAAGGCTTGAGGTTTTCTATGATCTAAAAAGTATTCAGATATTTTGCTACTGTGCACCTAGACCTGTCTATACACTCAGTGCGTGGAGGCTGAGAAGCAAGGTGAGAAAGTCAGGTAAAGGAAAAAGAAACAAACAGGGCAAAACAAAACAAAAACAATGAAAAGGGTAAAAATATTTTTTTAAAGGCAAGAAAAGAAAGGAGCAGGGTTGGGCTCACCTCAAATGCCCATGGATTCTGAAATTAGCAAGTGAAAGGAGAGATCAAGAGACAAGAGACAGTACTTACAGATTTTTAAAAAGTGTATATATATATATATTATATATATATATAAGTAAAGAAAAATTTTGAGAGAAAGCGAAAGAGACAGAAAGAAGACAGAGACCCCCCTCCCCCACTACCTTGCTTCACTAGGTGTTGGGCCAGAAGGAGAAGTTTGGGGCAGGCAGAGGCTTTCTGGTTAAAGGGGCAAGGCTGGACCTACCTCAGATGCACATGGATTCTCACTTCGCTAGGCGTTGGGCCCAGCGGCTGAACTGCTTTAGTGCTAATTAGAAAGATTGGTATATTACTCAGATTCCCAAGTACATTGACACATAGCATCTTCTATTATGCCTTGCTGTATTTGTCATCTGTTGGGTTGTTGGAAAAGTCATGATACACTTTTACAGTAAAAAGCCAGGAGAATACATCATGACTTTTCCAGTGACATTAATACTACAGGTGTGTCTAGTTTCTTGATATAAAACCTAGAAGAACTGTGAAGACTGTAAGTAACCTATGCCTACTTTGACAAGGAATAACAGAATAAAGATATCTCTTTCTGTTTTTCCTAAGTATATGGAAATTGTGAAGGTGGACTGAGCCTGAAGTATTTTTGTGTGCCGCTTCAGAACCTTGTCTTCACTCATTTTCTGTTTACTATCCTGTCTGTTTTTTGAATGCCTTTGTACTTTCTGGAAACAAATGGGTCAAGATAACTTAAGTTCTACATTTTAGATTTGAATTTTATAGACACATGAGTTAACATCGTGAGTACCATGATTTATTACACTCTAGTAATTATCAAAGTTTTCATTCTATCTAGGTATTTTGGTGGCAGATGACATAGCCTTGATGTGTGATTAACTGACCAGGAGCAAAGCAGCCTAATCTTAGGATTAAAGTAATCAGGGTCATGGGAAATTCCCCAAATGCCAAGAAGCTGAAATGAGCACCTCAATAACAATTCTTTGAAGAATACATTGAGATTAGTACAAATATGGTCAGTCACGGATATATGCTTTTTATAGGGGCAGAGTCAACTTAATAAATATTTCAGTAGCTACTTGGCATATCTGCTAAATTTTGGTGAGGCTGAGAATTAACAAAGATGCTTTCATTGAAATGGGAAAGGGAAGCAAAAGCATTTTAGAAGATCCAATTTAAAAACAATTTTATGTAGACACTCTATGAACTTAACTTAAAAATGTCAAGTCCCTGAAATAAGGCCTTTGTGTGTAAAATTCATTATGGTTTGATTTATAGTCAAGCATTAAACTAGTAAAAAAGACTTTGTAAATTATTTTTAGAATGGTTCATGGCCCTAGCAGTACTAATGTACTTAATTTTCCTTGACTTTGGATAAGTATATGTTTCCTAGAACAAGAGTCAACAAAAAAACTTTCAGGATAATTGTTTCAATCATTTATGTCTTCCAATTTTAAGAAAAATGTCAAGCCAGCCTGGTTAAGGGGGCTAGATCCCACAAGACTGACTATGTAGTTTGAGTCCTAGGTCTAGTGGCTTGAGAAACACACCAGGCACATGTGTGTGCATGCCTAAAGTCTGAAAGGAGGGAGGAATGAAGAAGAAAAGATTGTAGCATGACCATCCCATATACCCCCCTCCCCCACTACCTTGCTTCACTAGGTGTTGGGCCAGAAGGAGAAGTTTGGGGCAGGCAGAGGCTTTCTGGTTAAAGGGGCAAGGCTGGACCTACCTCAGATGCACATGGATTCTCACTTCGCTAGGCGTTGGGCCCAGCGGCTGAACTGCTTTAGTGCTAATTAGAAAGATTGGTATATTACTCAGATTCCCAAGTACATTGACACATAGCATCTTCTATTATGCCTTGCTGTATTTGTCATCTGTTGGGTTGTTGGAAAAGTCATGATACACTTTTACAGTAAAAAGCCAGGAGAATACATCATGACTTTTCCAGTGACATTAATACTACAGGTGTGTCTAGTTTCTTGATATAAAACCTAGAAGAACTGTGAAGACTGTAAGTAACCTATGCCTACTTTGACAAGGAATAACAGAATAAAGATATCTCTTTCTGTTTTTCCTAAGTATATGGAAATTGTGAAGGTGGACTGAGCCTGAAGTATTTTTGTGTGCCGCTTCAGAACCTTGTCTTCACTCATTTTCTGTTTACTATCCTGTTTTTTGAATGCCTTTGTACTTTCTGGAAACAAATGGGTCAAGATAACTTAAGTTCTACTTTTTAGATTTGAATTTTATAGACACATGAGTTAACATCGTGAGTACCATGATTTATTACACTCTAGTAATTATCAAAGTTTTCATTCTATCTAGGTATTTTGGTGGCAGATGACATAGCCTTGATGTGTGATTAACTGACCAGGAGCAAAGCAGCCTAATCTTAGGATTAAAGTAATCAGGGTCATGGGAAATTCCCCAAATGCCAAGAAGCTGAAATGAGCACCTCAATAACAATTCTTTGAAGAATACATTGAGATTAGTACAAATATGGTCAGTCACGGATATATGCTTTTTATAGGGGCAGAGTCAACTTAATAAATATTTCAGTAGCTACTTGGCATATCTGCTAAATTTTGGTGAGGCTGAGAATTAACAAAGATGCTTTCATTGAAATGGGAAAGGGAAGCAAAAGCATTTTAGAAGATCCAATTTAAAAACAATTTTATGCAGACACTCTATGAACTTAACTTAAAAATGTCAAGTCCCTGAAATAAGGCCTTTGTGTGTAAAATTCATTATGGTTTGATTTATAGTCAAGCATTAAACTAGTAAAAAAGACTTTGTAAATTATTTTTAGAATGGTTCATGGCCCTAGCAGTACTAATGTACTTAATTTTCCTTGACTTTGGATAAGTATATGTTTCCTAGAACAAGAGTCAACAAAAAAACTTTCAGGATAATTGTTTCAATCATTTATGTCTTCCAATTTTAAGAAAAATGTCAAGCCAGCCTGGTTAAGGGGGCTAGATCCCACAAGACTGACTATGTAGTTTGAGTCCTAGGTCTAGTGGCTTGAGAAACACACCAGGCACATGTGTGTGCATGCCTAAAGTCTGAAAGGAGGGAGGAATGAAGAAGAAAAGATTGTAGCATGACCATCCCATATGGGAAGTGTTTTCTTTCTTTCTTTCTTTTTCTTTCTTTCTTTCTTTCTTTCTTTCTTTCTTTCTTTCTTTCTCTCTTTCTTTCTTTCTCTGGTGAGCACACGTGCCTTCTGGCAAATGTTAAAAAAAGTCATTAGTGGGGCTGTCAGGTTGCGTGCTGATTAAAGTACTGACCTCCCACATGGCTGATTGTGGTTCGAGTCCCAGATATGGTGGCTTGCTCTCTGAATATTATTTTATCTAAGTAACTTTTAAATATTTTTTAAAAGTCACTGGTTATATATTATAAACACAAGCTATATTTTGATATCACTAGAACTCTGATTTGCACTATAAACGTGGACCAGACTAGAATTCAAATCTCTCTACTATATTGTTCAAAACCAAACATCATCTAACATCATTTTTGTGTTCCCTGATGTATCTGTTTGCCATCAGCTCTTAAAGCTTCTTTAAGACTCTACAAAAGACCTAGAATTATTAAAATTATGTAAATTCAAAAATGCATTCAGTATCCAGCTTCCCAGCTGTAGAATTAAGGATTTAGGTCAAGAAAACAATTTTAACTACACAACTGGAGAACACAGTTGTGTGCAGTTGGTTTTGTGATGTGTTGTTCTTGCTGAAAGGCAAGTTTAAAAGGCACAGAAACTTGGGACCAGCAGGTGGTGTGGGGGTTAAGGTGCTGGTCTTCCACATGGTCAACTGTGCTTCATGTCTCAGACCTGGTGGCTTGCTTTCTCACTTTCCCCTTTCTCTTTCTCTGACTCTCTCGGGTCAAAATACAGTAAAATAAAATGAAACAAAACAAATAATTCTTAACAAAAAAGACATGGAAACCCTTTAGAATTGTATTTGGTTACCACAATCAAGAGACATCATAAAATCTTGTTAGG
>NW_006159583.1:5097682-5113600 GCF_000334495.1 Tupaia belangeri chinensis
AGGAATGAGAAATATTTCTAGGTTCAGGCATCAAAACCTTACATTTCCTTTACAAATGGATGGCAGTTACTGATGAATCAAAAAATCTTGTAAGTATAACTGTCTTCACATATTTGTTTCTTACATGTATTATTGATTAGTTTCTACTCAAGGGGAGAAATTTGTTTATATAACAATATAGAACATTTCTCATATCTGTATTTCCTTGTATAGGAGAAAAAAAACAAGTTTATTGTCTGAAACTCTTGAGGGTTTATTATTATTATTATTATTATTATTATTGATTTTATGGACTCAGCTTGGTGTCTTCTGTAATGGTTTCTGGTTGCTTCAAGTTGTTGGCTTTCCCTAAGTCCTTTAAACAGGCTTTTACATAAATTATACTTGTTCCTGGAGAGTGCAGCATAATCATGCAGATTTGGTCAAAGTAATAAACATCCCCTTAAAGGCCAACTGAGGAAGAAAGGTATCATTCAGCATAATTTACCATCGATGTATTAATAACTTTTTCCTATCCTCCCTCCCTTCCTTCCCATTTCTCTCTCTCTTCCCTTTCTCTATGAAACATTTCATCATTCTTAAGGATGAGAAACTCACAGGCTAAAAATGTAAGACTTTTCTCTGTGTCTGGAGAAAAATGTTGTTATTTGGAATAAAATAGTTCTTACAAAGCAGAACAACGTTCCTGAGCATTTCATTCCTGGGACTGTTTGCATTCTTTCCCAGTGAGCTATAGTGATAGGCATCGGAGCCTATTTATAACAGGAGATATTAAACTATTTGCTGCTGGGTTAAGAATATAAGCCTTGGTGATTGGGTGGAATATCTGTGTGCCTCTTCCTAGCAAGCATCCTTTACCCTTTTCAGGGAGATGAAACTGTATGTCAGGGTATGAGAACCTAACTCAGGAAGAACATGTGATGTGAAAATGGAAACAGCTGGACTGAAACCATACATGGTGAAGTCAGAAAGACACCCTCCCTTGAGCTGTTATGGAAATATCCTGGGGTTATTTCAGTGCTTGAAGAATAAATAGAACTTGAGGCGGGCACTCTGGAGGAAAATGTAAAGTATGCAAGAGGACTCCTAATTTTCCCAGGTAATATCTCTCAGTCAATTATATTTTAGCTTTCACTCTGATTTTAGACATTATTTCAGTGTAATAGGGTCTGCGCCCTTTGCGAGTACACACAGACTGGCTTGTTTAAAGACGTGAGAGGAGTTTCTACCTAACACTGTGTTCTCAGGATTTCCAGGATTAAAGCACTGAAGCAAAATAAAAATAGCATAACAACAAAGCTCCAGACACAAGACAACGTTGGGTCAATGAAGATAAACGATACAGAATCAGAATGCTTGACCTGGGTGGGACACTGTAAGTCCTAAGTCCAAGCTCTTCTTGAGCAGACAAAGAGAACAAAACATGGAAACTAAAATAACTTGCCTGATGACGTAGCCAATGATAACAGAGTTGGAACTACTTCTCATGGCTTTCTGTCTCTCAGTTCAAGGGTGCCATTCATTGAGAAATGCAAATCAATAGCAAAAACTATGAAATGGAAACCAGGTCTCCATAGCATTGGAGCAATATTACCAACCCATTGGCAGCTCCTAGACCTGGTCCTTTGGCCCTTGTGGCTCTGCGTATGCCAGAAATAAACTGCAGCATATTGGAATTTATTGTAAGTACTAAGGGCTCATAAAATCACTGGGTATTTTTAGGGGAGAAATATAGTCATTCAAATTAAAGGGAGGATAGTGCTCGTAAAATAGACAAAGATACAGGTTTAGGTAGTTAAGAAAGATGATGGGTCAGAGAAGACAGCCTTTCCTGTACATTTTTAATACATTTTATACATTCTGTGCATTCTTATCATCTATCTATCTGTCTAGTATGGAGATGACCTCTTTGAATTTTATAGACATTTAATACCATGAGATTTGGCCTATTCCCATCCCTTTTAACCTGGAACACGACTTCCTGGTTGAAGTTGCATTTGAGAAATATATTTCTTTCTTTCTCTAAAAGCTTTTATTTAGATTGACATTTCGAGCTCTCCTATGAAAATAAAATCATGTCTGTGTGGCTCTCAGCATCCCAGAAGTGCATGAGGATGAAGGAAAAGGTGCTTGTTATTGAGAGCACTGCTTCTTCATGCCAAGGCACAACAGCAGGGAGAGATGTTTCCTCTGATTCAAGACTGCTAAACTGTCAGATCCACATTGCAACATAATTAATCATCATGCTGTAGAGCAGTGGATTAGCACTGTTCGGAGGGAGTCAATCCTGCATGGCTGACTACCCCTGAGGGTTGTGAAAACACGCCAGGCACTTTTATGTGCCTGCCCAGCATCCTGACTGGATGGAGGGATGGAGGAAGGGGTATTTCCCCACTGAGGGTGCTTTCTCTCTCTCTCTTTTTTCCCACACCCCTACTCTCTGGCACATGTGTGCACATTTTGGCATAAAAACAAGAAAGCAGTTAATTATTAAATCTATGTCAGTTTACGTTTTGACTTTGAGTCTTCAGTCTAGGAGTCTTTTCTAAGCTCCTCTTTTTAGTACCTTGATATTGCAAATATCTTCACAGAAAAAGCAGAAGAAAACTCGAAATCAATGTTTGGGTTATTCAGGGTTTTTCCAAGTGAGTCAAATGAAACAATATACATGAAAGTGCTTTGGTAACCTTTAAAATACTCTAAAAATTAAAGAGATTATTATAACAACTTTTTTAAAGAGAGATTTTTGCTATAAGACATGTGTGCTCGCCAGAGAGACAGAGAGACAGAGAGAGAAAAATTACCCACCAGGTGACTGAACACACTTCAGTCCCTTCTTCTTTATTCTCCTCTAAGGATTTTGGGTATTCACACACATGTGCCCAGAGTGAGTTTTAAGATGCTGGGTCCAGGACTCGAATCATGGTTGACTACAAGAGAGTCCAGCAACATAACCATTACACTATCTGCTGATCCCAACTTTATTTTTTATGTCTATAGAGAGAGAGGCAGAGAGAAAAAGAGAGGCACCGCCAACAGGATCCCCACACCATATCCACCTCCAGCCTCAGCATGTGCCTGGCATGTACAGAGAGACTTCAGGATTTGAACCCAGAACTGTCCCATGTGGATCCAACATCACCATGTTGTGTTCCTACTGAGTCATTGCCTCTACCCAGAGACTTTACCTTAAACATTACTTTGAAGAAGTGGGACCAGCAGTTAGCATAATAGCTATGTTGCTGAACTCCCATGTAGCTGACTATGGTTTGAGTCCCGGACCCGGTGGCTTAAACTCATGCCAGCTTTGTGTGCGTGTGCCCAAGATCCCAATTGGAGACTGGAGGAGAAGGAATTGCTGCATGGCCATATCCCCCGGGGGGTGATTTCTCGCTTTCTATCTCTCTGTCTAAAGCAAAACCTTCCCAAAAGATTATAAAATAAAATTAAAAAAACATTACTTTGAAGAAGTTATTTTAAGCAGTGTTTGTTTAGGTAGTGATAGACATATGAAGGGAAAAAATCTATGCTTGGAAATAATAATGGCACATGTGTACCATTATGTATTACGTTAACCAGACACTGATCTCAGTACGTGGTTATCAAACCCATGCAAGGGAAGAACTATTAATATTATTTCCATTTTTGGATGTGAAGGTTAAGGCTAAAAAACAAACATTAGAACCAGTAAGCAGCAAAATCACAGAATCTTTATGACTAGCAAAGTATATGCTTGTGACCACTAGCTTGTTACATGAAATGAAAGTGATACTTTTCATTGTATTGTAAAAACCCTTAGTAGACAAGTTTATGACTCTACTGGTCACATATAAGCTCATTGGGTTTAGTTTGGCTAAGCCTTTTTTGGTAATAAAATATCTTGGAAGATAGTCTATGTTCTTTGTGAAGGAAGCTCAGTACAAAGTAGGTTGTCAGTAACTGGCAAGCATCAGTGATTCATGTGAAAGTCTATTATCTTTGTGATAGAAGAGCGTTGGGCTTAGGGCCCAGACACAGGAATCTACCATGTCCCCACTGTAAGATTTATATAAATAATATTACTGGAATTCATAGTCTACTGAGCCTTTCTATCTCTGAAATTCCTTAATTCTCTTATATACGGAGCCTTCCATTTGAAGATCTGGCATTGTTTATTTAAAAGACACATGTAGTTCAAATTACAGGGTGGAAAGTGTCCTAGAACTGATTGTGTTGATGGTTGAACAACTCTGTGAAAATATTAAAAGCCATTGAGTTGTTACACTTTAATGGGTGAATTTTATGCTATGTGAGTTAAATCTCAATACAGTTACTAAAAAGCTCCAACACACATACAGAGACACACACACACTTAGTCTCACACTTAAGAATACTGTGCTCCAGGGCCACCTCAATGGCACACCAGTAGAATAATGCTCAAGTAATGCTGGATACATATGAAAGATGGCAGGTTCAATTCCCCAGTGGATCTATGCATGCAGGACAACTGTACCCATGGTTCTGGATGGCTGGGAAGATTAAGAAGGGGTGAGGATCATGGAATGAGATATTGTTAAAGGTGCTTGTTTTCCTCTCTCTGTATTCACTCTCAATGAAGAAATAAACTTTTTTTTTTTTTTGAGACAGGAATTTCTGATCACAAGAGAGAGACAGAGATACAGAAGGCAAGAAATCACCCCCAAGAGGGCATGGTCACACTGCAATCCCTTCTCTCTCATTCTCCTCTCGGGATTTTGGGCACACAAACATGCATGTGCCCAGCATGTTTTAAGCTGCTGGGTCCAAGATTTGAACCATGGTTGACTCTGTGGGAGTCTAGTGATGTAACCATTATGCCATCTGCTGGTCCCTAAATAAATGTTTTTTAAAAGTTAAAAAGCTAATACCATGAGGCCGGAAGGCGATATGGTGGTTGGGGTTTTCAAGACTCCCATGTGACCAGCTGTGCTTGGAGCCATAGCTTGCTTTCTCACTTTCCCAGTCTCTCTCTCTCTGGGTCTCTCTCTGGTGGGCACAATGTGCCCTATGGCAAATTTTAAAAAAATTAATAAAATTAAATAAATAATTCTTATAAAAAAGAATACCATGATCCATTGAAACACTTTTTCTCCGAAAAGTAGCAGTAGCAAGTAGATATTAAAATGGCTTAAGTAAAACATTAGAGTCACAATACAGTGACACCTAACATGAGGTGCTCTGCTGTTGTCAGGTGATATGGGAAGACATTCACCTGACGGAGAAAGCACATGTGGTAAGCTCTTGGGAACAGAGCTCCTGACCATCTCTACTCCACAGTTGTCTCCTCATGGCAGTTGAGCCGAGTGAGGCCATGGAAGTCATTTGATACGTTCAGTTGCACCAACACTAGAGGTGTTCTGCCCCAAGAGAGTGAGGTTGTTTGGAACTTCAGCCCAATTCTTTGAGTCCAACTTTCGCAGATTGTTTTTATATTTGTCACTCTTCTTCCCATGGTATAGATACAGAGCAGAAGGGCCAGCTCCACGGCACTGTGGTAATAACGCTGCTCAGTAAAGGCTGAATCCCACCTAGAGACCACAGAGCCAACAGTCTGGAGGACTGGAAGAAGGTCTCAGCATGATCAGACACTGCAGAGGGTGCTCCTCTCTCTGACCTGCAAACATACGCATTCTGTCGTGAATAAAGGGAAAAAAATAATTAATTTAAAATTAAAAAAAAAAAAAACCTGAGCAGAAAGGGGATACTTTATTTCTTCCTGGACCATGTCACTGATAGAACTAAAATCAGAATCTAGATGCATGTCATTGTTCCTCAGTAACACAATGATATCAAAAACACCCTTTCTTTTGAAATGTTTTAATTTAATATAATAATGACTTGTGTAGACAAAACACTTGGAACACCCTACATTTTAGGGTTCAATTGTTACTGCATGGGTCAATTGCAAGAATTTTTGTTTGTGGACATTGAATTTGCCCAACCCTTTTTTTTGTTGTTGGGTTTTTTTTTTTGCCCTTATTCATAAGAGAATTTGAGATTATAAATCAATCATCACTACTAGGAAACGAGAGGGTCAGTAGGGTCAATTCATAAATGAAGAATATGATTGTATGGCTTAACTCTTCTATACACACGGAAATATAAAGTAAACACACATACAAGGTAACTAAGTTAAGCATCTAGATTATTTTCTGACAGCTTTAGACCTTAATCTTCTAAGAGTATCGTAACATACTGCCTGCTAAAGTAAAATCCAAGCTATGAAATTTCTGATTCTTTTTGTGAAATGACTATCTTGTTACTGAACTAAGAAGTTTTTCTGGCAGTAATGCCATGTGCAATTTTGCTGTCAGTGTCAAATTGTCTCTCAGGAGAGCCCTACCATTTACCCAGCAGCAAGAGCTCAATCAAGGCAGCTTGTGTCTACAAAGAAAACAGAGTAGGTTTTCACGTAACGATTTATGTGGATGTTGTACTTGATATCACTCACCAGGAATTCTGCACACATTTCAGTTTTAGGACGGGAAATTTCTATTTAGTCTATGGCTTTGTGTGTGACTGTGGGCCAGTTTCTTATTCAGAAGCTGACAGGGGCATATTTTTCCCCATCTTGATTATTTTCTTGGGATTTTTGGCCATCCTGTTTAGGCTCCTGCTGCTAGCAGGTGGGTCTCATCAGCATCCAAATAACGCAGGGATTGAGATGCCCCATAAATGCCTGACCAAGGAGGTTCAAATAACTTTCCTCTTTTACCAATATCTGCAGAGTACAAGACTTCAAAACACATGCCTAGCCTTTGTCGACATCTTGGAAGACTATTTTTTTTTCCCTAAAGGATTTCTGTCACATTTCCTTTAAGCCTTCTAAAAATATAAATACCTTTTCATATTTTAGATTAAATTAACCCATTGTGGATGAATAATATTCAAAGAGGAATTATTTGTATATGAAATCTAGTGATGCAGATGCTGGCTGAGCCGTTAGGGAAAATAGGTAACAGAGGGGTATCCATGATGGGACACTGAGAGGAAGAAAAAGACTAGAAAACCAGTTAACCCACTTTGACTTAGTGAAAACCACATCCTTCTCTGCCCTTTTGTCCCTCTGGCCTTAACTAGCCTTATGCTTCATTAAGGTAAAGCAGACAAAACCAGAGACCCAGAACTAGGCCACTTCTGGGTTTGGAATTTTAAGTGACCAGGCCTAATGGAAAGCACAGGCTGATAAGTTTAAAAAGAAAAAGAAAAAATGACCCACTGTATATGAATCATACATGGGGCTAAGAACAAACATGTCCCCTACCCCAAGATTGCCTAATGGAACCAATCGGACCATAGTTGACAACAATAAGACCCACACTATCAGCTCAGATGACCATTACCCCACAGAACTCAGTCCTTCTCCCAAAAGGACTAATAAGAACTCAGATCCTTGGTAGACTCCTCTCATTCTTTGTGAGCTATGGACAAGGACCGATGTCCTGCTGTGGATGCTGGGCCTCATCACCCCTGCACCCCCTACATTTCCCACATTACCAGTATACCTGGAAAAAGCACAAACACATCTTTATCACAGGAGAGTTCTTCAGATAAACTCTTTTTTCTTTACTTCATGTATTACATAAGAACACGTTTATAATGTAAAAGTGTGAAAACTTGTTACTTGAAGCTAATTTGTGTCTCCCAAATCCATATGGTGAAGCCCTAATGCCTAATGTGATAGTATTTGGAAACAGAGCCTCTGGGTAATAATTTGATTTAGATGAAGTCAGGATGGTGGAAGAGTCTCTCTCTCTCTCCCTCTCTCTCCCCTTTCCTTCCCTCCCTCTTTTCTCTCCATGTTAGGTTATGGGGAGAAGACAGGTAGATGTGTTAACTTTACTCAGTTACTCTACAGTGTAAGCATATATCAAAACATCACGTGGAGTTCATGAATATAAATAGTTACTATTGACAATGAATAACAAATGAAAATAGTGTTTCAATGTCATCTTAATTTGTTTAACTGATTGCCTAAGCATTGAACTGTTTTGTGTGCTTGCCAGAGAGAGAGACAAAAAAAGAGGTTTGAAACCCCATCCCCATGAGGGGATGGTTGTGCTTCAATTCCTTCTTCCCCATTCTCCTCTCAGGGTTTTGGGTGCGCGCACACACACACACACACACACACACACTTGTGCCCAGCATGATTTTCAAGCTGTAGGGTCTGGGACTCAAACTGTGGTTGAACTTGACTACATGGGAGTCCAGCGACATAGCCATTACACCAACTGCTAGTCCAGCCCCAGAACATTTTTTTATACATCAATTGGCAGTGTAAGTCTCCTCTTCAGTGAATTGCCTAATTACAATCCACATGGTTGTGTGTTTGTGCATATATGTGTTTTGTGCATTATCCTACGTTTATTTATTTATAAAAAATTCTTCTTATATTCTAGTGCTTTGATATTTGTGTATATTGCATAACAATCCATACAATCTATAGTTTTCTTTTTAATTCTTTTTCTTGTGCTCTTTATAGTACATCTCTCCCTCACTTTCAGGCTGAGTTTCTTGGTGTGGCTGAACAGTATCAGAAGCTCTTCTGAGAAGAACTCATATTAAAGAGAAACGTCTTTAATCAAGCTGGGTCATATCTTATTATTGAGGGGGAATGTCAAACTTACATTTACCTGTGAGTTTATGTAAATGGAACGGAAGTGAAGAGTCTCACAGGAAGAGAAGTTCAGGGACAAAGACTAGCAGACAGAATTGCTATAGAGGTGAGTACATCAAAGATTGTTTTATGAAGGCTACAAAGGCCTCAATAAACAGGAAGAATAGACTTCCTGGTCTCAATAAACAGGAAGAATATAAGCAATGGGAGAATTTAGACAATTTGAAGTTCAAATTATGCTTTTTTTTAAAAATAAGAATTGTTTTATTTAACTTTATTTATTTATTTATTTATTTATTTATTTATTTATTTATTTATTTTAATTTGACCAGAGAGGGACATATTGAGAGAGAGAGAAAGAGACAGAGGGGGAGGGAAACTGAGAAAGCAAGCTGCCAGGTCCAGGTCTCAAACTGTGGTTGGCCATGTGGGAGTCTAGTGCCCTTAACCACCATGCCACCTATCAGGCCCCAAATTATGTATTAAGACACATATAGTGAAATAAAAGGCCTACACATATGGAATGGGAAATGAAGTAGGAATTATTATTTTTTTTAAATGACTTGTGATTAGAATCCAAACACTGCTAACAGTATATTATTATAGTAATGCTATTTCAATTCGAAGCATGTTTAATTTTAAGTATTCGTGGAAGAAATACTTGTCAACTGCTTACTGAATGCTTGTGACAAGGACAAGGCTACTTTCTAGTACACATTATAGGCATCATAAGAACCATAACTTAAACAAACAACAAAAACACAAAACCTATTCCTGTCATTACTGTCTTCACTATTTAAAAAAAACGCAAGACCACCATTTATAGTACATTCGATTTTAACTAGCTTCCTTCTTGCCTTCAGTTAAGCATAAGTTTCAAACCTAATTAACATGTGTTAGCTAACTTAGTAACAAAATAAAAGAGTGGAGGTAAAAAAGTAATTATGAAGTAGAAAACAATTCCTGGGGATGTCAATGGCTTCTTAAGAATATTAGATATGTGAACTCATTTAATGGCTATAAGAGAATGAAATGATAAACTCGGAAAGCTTCACAAGGATTGAAATTTTTTAGATTCTACATTCATCAAAATACTGAATCAGTTTTGTTGTGCAGGCTAAAAGCTACATCAAGGAAAAGCTCAAAGTTTTACCTCGGATTAAATTTTTTAATTATACATTATGATCTGCATAAAATAGACCAGAAGCTTCCTTGCTATATGCTATTTGTCCCAGTCAGGGACATTTGGAAGAGAAAAGCATACACTGTCTTATTTAAATATGAAACTGAAGGAGCCAGCAGGTGCATAGTGGTTAAAGCACTGGAATCTAATGTGACCAACCATGGTTCCAGACCTGGACCCAGTGGCATGAAACTCACAATATGCGTGTGTGTATGCATGCCCAAAGTTCAGAGAAGAAAATGGAGGAGAAGGAATTATGGTGTGATCGTCCCCTCTGGGGATGATTTTCCATTTTCGGTCTTTCTGTCTCTCTGTCTCTTCAGCAAGCACATATGCCCTATATCAAAAATCTCTAATATTGGGATCAACAGTTAGCATAATGGCTATGTCTCTGGATTCCCATGTAGTTGACGGCGGTTCGCGTCCTGGACTCGGTGGCTTAAACTCATGCCGGGTGCGTGTGCGTGCATGCCCAAGATCCCAAGAGGAGAATGAAGAAGAAGGGATTGCAGCATGGCCATCCCCCCTGGGGGGTGATTTCTTGCTTTCTGTCTCTCTGTCTCTCTCTGTCTGGCAAGCACATGTGCCCTATAGCAAAAACCTCTCCAAAACAAATAAACAAACCAAATAAAAAAAAAACCCTCTAATATGAAAATAAAATAAATTAAAATAAAAATAAAAACCAAAC
Source organism: Tupaia belangeri chinensis (assembly GCF_000334495.1). Classification (NCBI taxonomy): domain Eukaryota; kingdom Metazoa; phylum Chordata; class Mammalia; order Scandentia; family Tupaiidae; genus Tupaia; species Tupaia belangeri. The sequence goes on from NW_006159583.1 coordinate 5,108,189, forward strand.
AGCAAGCAACTGTCTATTCCTACAAAAATGCAACCTAAACTAGGTGTTCTGGCAGTTTTTGCCTTGTCACAGCTGAGACCCTACTGTAGTCCAAGTTAGTGTATGTTCCTCAGCATATAGGGAAGGTTCAGATATCATTATGTCAACGATTCTGCAGTATGTGTCCTGTAATTCTGATAGCCTAGAATATGATGTGAAACGGAGTCAAAGAGAGTAAAGATAGGGATTTGATGTATGGGGGACCTGCAGATGATGAAATGGTTATGTTGTTGGACTTCCATGTAGTTGACTGCAGTTTGAGTCCTGGACCTAGTAACTTAAAACTCACAGCGGGCGTGTGCATGTGTACCCCAAATCCCGAGAGTAAACTGCAGGAGAAGGGAGTGTGGCATGGCCATCCCCGCTGGGGGGTGATTTCTTACTTTCTATCTGGCAAGCACATATAATCTCTAGCAAAAATCTCTCTCTCAAAAAAAAAAAACAAAGAAAGAAAGAAAAAGAAAAAAGAAATTTGATGTATGTTCACTCAAATCTTTTTTCCTACTGTAGAGTAACTGTATAACTTATTTTAAAACTCGGGCAGATTTGAAAAGGAACCCTATTAAGAATTTTGCCAGGACAATGAAAATAAATAGGAGCTGTTCTGCGTAATTGTTACATTAGCCTTAGGGAATTGTATTTTCAAGTCTAATTCATTGTTTCTTTGATTTTTGTGTATCTTCACTAGCTATGATGAAAATGTATCTGGTCTTTACAAAATATAAGCTTTTTATTAGTTTTGCTATAAGGTGTGTGCACTTGCTATGGAGAGACGTGTGTGTGTGTGTGTGTGTGTGTGTGTGTGTGTGTTTGTGTGTATGTGTGTAGAAAGAGAGAGAGAGTAAGTGAGAAATCACCATGCAAGAGGATTGGTCATACTGCAGTCCCTTCTCTTCCATTTTCTTCTTGGGATTTTGGGCATGCACGCACATGCATACCTAGGGTGTTTTTTTAAGCCACTGGATCCAGGACTTGAACCCTGTAGTCGGTCATGTGGGATCCAGCTACCTTAACCTCTGTGCCACCTACTGGTTCAAAAGTATAAGTTCTTTACTTCTAAAAAATTGCTTATCTTTGTGAGGATATTTGGTGTTACTTAGGACTGTACCTCTGGTTCTTTTTTTTTTTTTTTTTACCAGGAATGAAAACTCATGATTTGAAAAAAGAGTTCAAGTGAGTAATTGTGAAACAAATGACCATAAAGAGTTCTTAGAAATCATACACACTCAGATTTCTACACTGTAAGTTTTATTAGTCATAGGAGAAAGTGGCCTACAAGGAACTAAATGTCTCATGAATGATGAACATTCTCTTCTGGTCATAGATATTAGGTAAATTTTAAGTCAATAGCCATCAGAGAAAACAGAAATGTCTTATGGTGTGTTTCATTCATGCCTGGGTCTTCCATTTTCCAAATGTGAAAGGTCTTCAAAAAAGTTTATGGGGAACCAGCAGTTAGCGTAATGGCTATGTCGCTGGACTCCCACGTAGTCGACCGCGGTTCGTGTCCCGGACCCGGTGGCTTAAAACTCACACGGGGCGCGTGTGCGTGCATGCCCAAGATCCCGAGAGGAGAATGGAGGAGAAGGGATTGCGGTGTGACCATCCCCCCTGGGGGGTGATTTCTCGCTTTCTGTCTCTATGTCTCTGTCTGTCTGGCGAGCGCACGCGCCCTACAGTGAAAAACTCTCCAAAAAAAAAAAAAGTTTATGGAAAATACATATAATAAAAAACTACACATGGATCTAGCTGGTGGTAGTGTGATTAAGTCACCTGGATCCCACAGTGTAGTTTGAGTTCCAAACCTGGTGGCTTGAGAATCATGTGTGTGTGTGTGTGTATTTGTGCTTTCTCACTTTCTCTCTCTCCGTGTTTGTGTGTGTGTTTCTCTCTAGCAAGCACATATGCCTATAGCAAATTTAAAAAAAAAAAGAGGAAGAAAGAAAGCTATACATGGATTCACAATTATTTTGTACCAAAAAAACTCATACCTTAATTTTCTTTTCTCTACTTTCTGAAGTGTCCTCATATTTTAATTAAATTAATTTAAGCTTTATGTTTTTCAAGTATAGTTCCAGTAAAAATCCTTTACAAATGAAGCCATCTAGTATGAGAGAGAGTAAGGAGGAACTCGCTAACAACTGGGATCAAAGACTGTATGCAGACAAGTGTAAATTATGGTTCTCTGGGCTACTTTTTTGTTGTGTGTGTGTGTGTGCCAATATTGAAATTGTTATGCATTTTCAACACTGTCGCTCTTTTTCTTTTCTTCTTCTTCTCTCTCTTTCTCTCTCTCTTTTTAAGTTATAGAGTACATGTGCTCACTGGAAAGAGAGAGAAATCAGGGGAAATGGTCACCCTGCAATCCCTGCTTCTCTATTCTCCTCCCAGGATTTTAGGCAACATGCACATGCACCTAGCATGTTTTTCAAGCAATCAGGTGCAAGATTTGAACTATGGAGTCAACCATGTGAGATCCAGCTGCCTTAACCTCCATGCCACCTGCTGGCCCACCTTTGCTATCTTTCTAAATCTAGTTGCTAATACTACTGTATCGATTTTCCACTATCTTTAATATTTGGAAGAGTGAATACAGAGCCCATTAACAGAAAGTTTTCCCTCTGGAAAATGGTGCAGAGATCCAGAAGGAGGGTGCAGACCAGCTCCCTTCTTTCCTCTTCTGCATAATCTTTCCTCATGTTTCCCCTCTTCCTCCTCTCCAGACTGAATGGTCCTTCCATCTCCTCACCATCTGGTTCTTCTTGTCTTTATATAGAATTTCTTTCTATTGTCAGAGTCCTATCTATTTTGTCTCCTTACTCTGGGACTACTCTATCAGATATAATAATATTATATTATAGACAAGTAGTGCCAGTTATAGGATTTACTTTAGAATTCTGAGAAAATTCAGCTCAGAGGAAAAGTGTCAGGTTTAAGAGAAATGTGTAATATTTTCTAATTTATGTAGGATATGTTTGTATTACCCCTTTGTGAGAAGCAGAAGTCTCTGCTATCACTTTACAATAAAAAATAAATATATAGGACATAAGAAATAATTATGTTCATCTGTGGAGTGGGATGAGAAAAGGTGAGACAATTGGGAACAAGGGAATTTTTTTCCTTCCAAATCATTTATAATAGACAGGTATATTCATTTTATTTAAAATTAAATACATTTTCAGTAACTTACACAAACATAGAATTTTCCCTTATTCTTTCAGTGAAACTTATGAAGTTTTATTTATCCAAAAGAAGCAGCAAGATTTGTTTTTTTATACTTAATTAAAGAGCTGCTTCTGAAAACTTTAAGGTGATAGGAAAGAGCTCGTGCAAATAACCAACTTTTTTAATGGGCAAGAATTCAAAATAAAGTTAAATTGCCTCTCAGCTTCAATCTTGATTTTTATTCAAATCAACAAATCTGATCCAAATTCAGGATGGTTGTATAAAAAAAAAGAGTTATTGGAAAACCAAAATTAATTTTATCAAATTAATTGAGTAACTTTCTTCTCTGTGTCCCCTACTCTTGCTTTATATACAGGATTCCTTTAATTCCTAATTTACTATCTACCCAGTTTCATTTAGTTTTTATTTCTAGTTAAGAAGTCCAGGGCAACTTTAGAAATATTTAATAAAGTCTAAAAATGATTTGTTCCATGATAGTTTGTTTGATCTGATGTTTCATAAAATTCCGCAACTCCTTGAACAAAATATTCTTAATTGTGAGCGGTATAATTCACCAGTTAAGCTCTACAGGTCCAGCTTCAGCAATGAACAAAACTTGACTTAATTTCTGAAGATTAAGTGTGCTGTGTTTTTGTGCATAGAGGGCGGGATGAGAATAGAGAGGAAGCAGATGCAACACAGTCTTTAAAAGAAAGCGTTTTAGACTTTTCTCATGATGTCCACTGAATGCAGATTACGTGGCCGGGGTAGCAGCTGATGTACCACTGTGTTTGTTGGGTGATAGATGGATATTAGGAAGTGGATCATCTCTTTAATAAGGTAGAGAATAATCCAGGGTTATTCTCAGAATCTCTCCACTCACTATCTTCATATCTTAGGCATTCTTAATATTACATCTCAGGCCTGACATGGTCTGAGCCAGGTTTTTCTTCTGATTTAAGTTCACACCCACTCCCTCACCACCCAACACACTCAGTTGATATCACCCCTCAGGGATACTACCTCATTAATTTTCTAACTGGATTCAAAATGAAATGTTAATGGCATATTTACCTATTTAGGAGGAAACTATTTTCTTTAATTCACAATAGAACACATATGTACACACATGGGAGAGAGAGAAGCATCCTCCACAGAGTCTATTCACACCGTGGTCCTCTTCTTCTTCCTTTCCTCCAGCCCATTGGGTAGGCACTACCATGGTAATGGATGTGAAAACTTGCTTTTAAAAGCATGAAAAGACCCTACTGTGAAGTAGTGCCTAAGTCCAGAGGAACAGAGATGAGGAATGTAGTCATTATTACTTGTTCATTTTATTTTTTTGAGAGGATTTTTTTTTTTTTTTTTTTTTTTTTGCAATAGGGTGTGTGTGCTCGCCAGACAGAGAAAGACAGAGAGACAGAAAGCGAGAAATCACTCCTCAGGGGGGATGGCCACGCCGCAATCCCTTCTCCTCCATTCTCCTCTCAGGATCTTGGGCGCGACGCACACGTGCCGGCGTGAGTTTAAGCCATCGGGTCCGGGACGCAAACCACGGTCGACTACGTGGGAGTCCAGTAACATAGCCATTATGCTAACTGCTGGTCCCACTATTGCTTATTCTTGGGAGGCGTATTTTCTCCAAGGCCCACGGCTTTGGTACTTAATAATGATATTCCTAATTCTCCGGTTTGTCTGTTGTTTATCTTTCAACGTTGCTAGGAAAACAGATTTCCGTTTTAATCATATTGATGTTATTCAGGACTGTTTTTAGGCTCTTATACTCTTAATTTTGGCTTCCCCACATGTATAATATATCAAACAAATTAAAATCCACCCATATCCCACATTAAATCTAATTTATGCTGCAATTATAAGAGTAGAGTTGTACTTGACTAGTTGATGTAATGTGTATTTTTGTAGCTATTTAATTAAGCATTGATTTAAAATTTATTTTTTTAAGAGAAGTTTTTGCGCTACCTGGAGAGACAGAAAGTGAGAAATCACCACCCGAGGGGATGGCCATGTCACAATCCCCTCTCCTCCATTCTCTTGGGATTTGGGGCATACACGCACCCACATCCAGTGTGAGTTTCAAGCCTCAGGATCTGGGACTCAAACTGCAGTTGGCCAGTGGGAGTCCAGTGATGTAACCGTTACACCATCTCTGGTCCCTAATGATGTATTTATTAATTTGCATTTTGCAGT
>NW_006159583.1:5114122-5114688 GCF_000334495.1 Tupaia belangeri chinensis
GGGTAAAGTTGTATTTGCCTGGTTGATGTAATGTGTTTTTTTGTAGCTATTTAATTAAGCATTGATTAAAAATTTATTTTTATAAGGGAGGTTTTTGCGCTACCTGGAGAGACAGAAAGTGAGAAATCACCACCCGAGAGGATGGCCATGTCACAATCCCCTCTCCTCCATTCTCTTGGGATTTGGGGCATACACGCACCCATATCCAGCGTAAGTTTTAAGCCTCAGGATCTGGGACTCAAACTGCAGTTGGCCATGTGGGAGTCCAGTGATGTAACCATTACACCATCTCTGGTCCCGAATGAAGTATTTATTCATTTTCATTTTGCAGCTTTCGTTTTGTAGTTTAGAACCAATACTTCTGTTGTTGTTGTAGACTTTTCATAGTCTCACAGCTCATTAGCACTAGACTCCAATGACTAATGGATAAAATGGCCTTGATGGTAGTAGTCTGATAAAGGGGTGTTTTTTAAAACTTTCTTAAAAAGAAAAGTAAGGGGGACCAGCAGTTAGCGTAATGGTTATGTCCCTGGACTCCCACGTAGTCGACCATGGTTCGCATCCCA
>NW_006159583.1:5114782-5132901 GCF_000334495.1 Tupaia belangeri chinensis
ATGGGGCCACCCCCCCTGGGGGGGTGATTTCTCACTTTCTATCTCTCTGCCTCTCTCTGTCTAGCGAGCGCACATGTCCTATCACAAAAACCTCTCAAAAAAAGATTAAAAAAAGAAAAAAAGTAGGGACCAGCAGTTAGCGTAATGGCTATGTCGCTGGGCTCCCACGTAGTCGACCACAGTTCGAGTCCTGAACCCGGTGGCTTAAACTCACGCCGGGCATGTGTGCATGTGTGCCCAAGATCCCGAGAGGAGAATGGAGGAGAAGGGATTGCGGCATGGCCATCTCCTCTGGGGGGTGATTTCTCGCTTTCTATCTCTCTGTCTCTGTCTGTCTGTCTGGCGAGCACACACGCCCTATAGCAAAAAAACCTCTCCAAAAAAAAAAAAAGAAGTAAGAGCTAAGAATGTTTTCCTTTCCTTTCTAATAAGTGTTTTTATAATAAAATAACTTTTGCATTCTCTATATAGTAACTCTCTAAATGTTGAAAAGTTATCATGTAAATTTCTTCTTCATGGATGACTTTTTATTTTCACATTTCAATATCTAAAATTATGGTCCTTCTATTTTAAGACAATTTTTGTAATTTTCTACTCATTGTACAGTCTCCATTGAATCTTCACTTTCAAAAATTGGGACTCAGCTTCTCTTTTTTCTCTCCACTCATTCATTTCTTCCACAACTGACAGAGACAGAGACAGAGAGAGAGAGAGATAAAGAAAGAACCTGGCATCCTCAATAGGATCCTGGCCCACTCTCCATCCCCAGGCACAGCCAGTCCTGGTTCATGGACAGACATGTGCTCAACAGGAGAGAGAGAGAGAGAGAGAAAGAAAGATGCTGACATCCTCAATAGGATCCTGGCCCACTTTCCATCCCCAGGCACAGCCAGTCCTGGTTCATGGACAGACATGTGCTCAACAGTACTTAGGGAGGTCTCCAGACACAAATCCACATGGACCAGTCCTGCAGGGCATCATGTTTCATCACTGAGCCCCCAGCTAGCATTTGGTGTTTATAAAGATACTCTGCTGGCTGATGAAGGCACCAATCTTTCACCTACAGTAGTTCCAACCGACACCATGTGTACTACCTTCCTCATCACGTTTCTCCAGACTTTAGTCCTTCTTAGCATCTAAATCATAGTGCTCTATGTTGTTTCACTTAAAGAAAGAAAGAAAAAAAAAAAGAATGCAACTGTGGGACTCTCTAAAAAGAAATCCAACATTAAATGCAAACTAGTTCTCAAAACATGGATGCCAATGGTTCATAGAGTCTGGATTTTCTCCTATTCTTCACAGTTGGGGAGCATTTTGGTTGAGTCTGAAAACTCTGGTCAGCAGAAAAATGTCTCTCCTGCGTATTCTTGGTACATATATGTCTCTCATTTGATAGAGAAAAAATGAAGTGGTTCTCCTCTACTCCTACAGTAGACTTGATGTCATCTGGATAACAGTTACTTTTATATTTTTTTTAGCAGGCAGAGTGAAAGCCTTTTACCAGGTGGCTCTTTGTTATGCAAGGAAAACATATTTCCATAGTGATTTGGAGAGAATGGTAAAATTAGTAAAAGTTCCAGTGCTCATATTAAGAAAACAAATATTTATTTCATTAAACCTCATATTTCTGATACGACGTTTTCTGGTTTGGCAAAATAATGTGATTTATTTCAGAATACAACTAGATGACATGAAGAGAATATTTTTAAAAATTTTGTTTGTTTGTTTCTGTCCTACAGTCCTGAAGGATAACACACATTCTAGTCATATTCTTATTGCCTTTTTCTAAAACAGTCCCATCGTACATCTCTGATGAGCCTTGGTTTACAGAGTTGGGGTTCTCGTATTTGGGAAACTTTAATATAGTATTGCAGGACAAAGCTCTGGTCTTACTATCCATTTTCAGAGGGTGTCGTGGAATTCAGAGCAACAAGAATGTTTTGGAATGCTGGCAAAGGAACAAAAAACTAATGTGTCCTCCCCACACATTTAGAAAAATAAAGGTACAGAGGACATGGCGTACTACTTATTAAAGGTTTTGAGAAACACCACACCTCTGTAAACATTCCTCAGGAACTGAGGAAACACTCCGGTCAATGGCTCACCCCAGCTCCCTCAACTCTGGTTTAGTGAAAGGGACAATAGCACAGACACAATGTCAGCCTTGGAGGGGAGAGTGCCCAGAACACGAAGGCACAGTCTTTAAAGAAGCCCAGTGTCCTGTGTCAGCCACTTTGTGCGTTTTGTCATCCCAAGACGTGTTTGGGGTTTGCTAAGAACTCTTGCTAGATAAGAGTCTTGTGCTTTCTTCTGTCCCTGAATTAGATGCTTAGCAACTTACTCTTTTTTGATCATCAGAGCTCCTGAGGGGGCTTTCTTTGTCACTCCCCACTGGCCAGCCTGAGTCACACTGCCCCTTACACCAGCTCATTTTCCTCCCTCCTTAGTTTGAAGAAGATACTGTTATCACCTCAAGAGAATCACATATTCAGTGTAGGATGGGATAGAATGTTGCCATTCCCTTCTGTTCTCCAAATGCTTGGTCTGAAATGACCACGGAGAGGAAGTGGTCCACTAAGAAGGTTCCAAAGACAAACATCAATCTTTTTTTGTTCTTATGACAGCCAGTGCACTAAACTGTTTCCCTTCTTCAAGTATGTGAAGCAAATATCCTTTCTAAAAGCCATTTTTCCAAATAACTAACGGTTCATCTCATTTCGACTCCTTTAAAACAACCCAACACTTCATAGTCATCATGCTGGAGTTTTATAAAAAGCCCGGTGACCCTTTCTGTCTCACTGTTTCTCCAGAGCAATGGTTTCCTAATGCTGATCCAATGACCAGCTGCGCCTGATGTATCTGGGGAGCTACTAAGCGGACAGATTGCAGTCTCATCCTGCAGATTCTCATTTCGTGTGTCCAGAGGACCAGGCATTAGTGATTTTTTAATTCTTCGGTGATCCTAATCCTAGCAGGTTTGTTATCTACTAACCTAAGGCCACTTCTGATTGCCTGCTCCCCTTTCTCATGTCTGACTTCGCTTTGTATCATTCGTCTACATATCTCAGCTTTCTGTCTCTGTCTTGTCATTTGATCAATGCTATTTTTCAGATTTGCTACCCCAGTTACAACCTCTGGCACCCTTCCAGGGCATAGCTGATGATCACTGCTATTTTCGTTTTATCCTTTCAGCCTTCCCACCCCCTATTTGGCGTCCTCTTGCCTGGAAAGAAAAATCGAACATAAGAAACTAGCAGGCAACATCTCCAAAGCATGGCACCAGTGCAATTGCTTGATTTGCTGCATTTAGAAGAAGGTTTTAGGTAAGGACCTTGTCAAAATTGGTTACGAGGGTTAACAACCCTTTGTCAACTATGAGCTACATAAAGTACATTGTCCCTGTGTCTTTGCTCTGGTTTAATTAGTTACTGTATCTTCTAGGGTGCATATATAAGAAATATATAGCCTACTGATGACTAGGAAGCTATCACACCCTGAAGGAGGGCAAGCACCAGGTGAAGTGAATAAATCATTTGTGGATATATTCCAAAAAGTTTAGCCACACTGTGGACTGCTAGGAAACAGCAGCTGCATACAGACTAAACTCAGAAGTAACAATCCATGATGTTACCAAGTTGCCAGACCCCTTCAAAGGTTGACAGCAAACAAAGGAGAACAAAAAGTTCATTAAAAAAAATTAAAACCAACCAAACCAGGCTATAATATAGATTACTTTGGAATTCCAGGCTATAGTTGTACAGCAAAACATCTAGAGTAGAGTGGTAACTTTGCCCATATTCATGCAGCTAATTCTGAAAAGGAAAGTTCAGCTAGAAAGTGAGATTACTTGGATACACACTAACATATATTTTCGGTGTTTTGAAATAGATTAAAAGCAATCAGAACAAAAACTAAATGTGAAAACTTGCATTTATTATGTGCATAGATATTGGCCAGAGAAGATGCACACATTTTGAAACTCAGAAAAATGCACTGGGCTGGTAATCTAACACTATGAATGGGAGCACGCTTTATTAAGGTACACTTGGTCAAGGGAATGACCTTGGACAGGCACAATGTAAGATGAGTCCAATGGTATTCTTTTTAGATGGTCTGATCTCCTGCCTTTATTTTCTGTCAGTTTTCTACATTTTTTTTTCCTGCTCTGCATTGTAATGCTACATTCTTTATCAACTCTCTTACAGGGTGTATTTTATGTCTTTGTGTTTTCTTGTAGTTTTTATTGACAAATAGCATGCGGAAAAATGCACGAACCATTGAGTAGAGCTTAATGAAGTATCACAAAATAAATACAGGCACCAGCCAATCAGCAGAACATTTCAGCATTCTTAAATTCCCTGCTGTGCCGCCTCCCAAACGCTACCCAAACTACCTTGTAACATCACAGACTAGTTCTGCTTGTTTTTGAGCTTTGTATGCATGGAATTATACAGTAATTTGATGACTGACTTCTTCCACTGAACATTATGATAGATAGCAATGCAGTTAGGTAATAATTCATTTACTCTTTTAAATGAAGAATATCCTTAGGCGTGTAAAATGCAACTATATCTGTCAAAAGATGACAATCTAAAATGATATTAAGAACAAACCACAGTAAGAAGATAAGCCAATACTTTACATACATACAACATAATTCACTCATTTACTTGTTTGATTCTCCTAGGTGTTTTTTTTTTCCTCTTCTTTCCTTTTCTCTTTTCATTTCTTCTCTTTTGTTCTCTTCTCTCTCTCTCTCATTCTTTTTTTTTTTTTTTTTTTTTTTTGTCGGATTTTTGTTTTTTTTGCTAGCAGGCACTTGTACTCACCAGAGAGAGACAGAGGGAGAGGAAGAGGAAGAGGGAGAAAGCATCTCCCAATGGGGCTTCTCCTACATTGCTCACGTACACATGCCCATTGTGTTTTTCAAGCCATGGGGGGCTGGAATTTGAACTGCAATCAGTCACGTGGGATCCAACTCTTTTAACAACTGGGCCATGAGGTTGGCCTTTTCTATTTTTTTTTTAATATAGTAGATAGATTAATAGAACACATTTAAGTGTACAGCTTAATTTTCTTAATCAAGTATACCTATATAATCAGTACTCAGTTAAAAAGTAAAACATTATCAGCACCCGTAAAAGTTTCCTTTTATTCCACCTTCTAGTCACTGCACACCCCAAAGATAATTATTAACTCGATTTCCTTTTTTTGTTTGTTTTATTTTTAAATTTCTTTATTTATTTACAATTCACTATACATCATTACAGTATACAAAATAAGATTTTCCATCCAGTATACATTGTATATTGGCTCAGTCAAGGTTATTACCACACATGTTATCATCAACAAATAATCTTCTATTTCTTGCTTCTTGTTTATTTTGCTCCCCCTCCTTGATTCCCTACATTTCACCCTCTGCCAAATCTCCCCCTTCTCCCACACTGTCTCTGGTATGTACAATTGTTTTCTGTGCCTTTTGTTTTTTCACATTTTGTTGATTCACTAGAGATCTTAATTAATTTAAAGACTTTCAATATCACACACAGCTGATATATACATATTTAAGAACGGATGTCTGACTTTAGGCATAAGCCTCAGTGAGCAAAATGAACATGCTATAAAGTAGCACCTCGCTGGGGCTATATAGCTTATTGCAGTCATTAAATACGTGTTAATAGATATTTTTTAATGGAATTATTTTTAGAGGTTTTTGCTATAGGGCACATGTACTCGCCAGAAAGACAAAGAGAGACAGAGAGGCAGAAAGCGAGAAATTCCCTCCTGGGGGATGGCCACGCCGCAATCCCTTCTCCTCCATTTTCCTCTTGGGATTTTGGGCACACATGCACATGTGCCCAGCGTGAGTTTAAACCACTGGGTCCGGGACTCAAACCATGGTTGACTAATGGGAGTTCAGCGACAGCCATTATGATAACTGCTGATGCCTTTAATACATTTTTTAATTTCCAAAAGAAGTTTTAGTTTTAATAGATCAAAATCAAATATGTTAAGAGAAATTCGCTGAAAACTTAAAGCCAGGAAAAAGGTTAGAATTCAGTTTAAGGTTAGAATTCAACAGTTTAAGATTGTTGAATGGGTATAGTATTAAATATGGAATCAAGCATCAAAGAAAATCAGTAATGTTTTAGTCTAAAGGAAAAAACTTCTATTTCACTAGTTCAGACTCACATAATCGATCTCCCTTTTACTACAGTGTTAACTGTGGTCTGGTCTTTCCTTTTAAACTCTGAAAGTTCACATTCAACTCCAGACATGTCCCTACCATTAGGCTGGCCATTCTCTTGGCTGTTTCTTGTACTCTTATTTCTGTGCCTGACTTTAGTTTTTCTTTTTTTTTTTTTTTTTTTGAGAGGTTTTTGCTATAGAGCACATGCACTTGCCAGAAAGACAAAGACAGAGAGACAGAATGCAAGAACTCACCTCCCAGGGAGGATGGCTGCACTGCAGTCCCTTATCTTCCATTCTCCTCTTGGGATCTTGGGCACACACACACACACATGCCTGGTGTGAGTTTAAGGCACTGGGTCCGGGTCTTGAACCACGGAAAACTATATGAGAGTCCAGCAACATCACTAATATGCCAACTGCTGGTCCCTCTCTTCAGCACTTTTTGGAGACCTGGTATGGTGTTGGTAAATTCTTGCAGGTTTTGTTTATCTGAGAATGTTTTTGTCTTTTTTTCCCATATGAAAGATAATATTGCTGGGTATAGTATTCTTGGTTGAAATAGTTTTTCACTTAACATTTCGAATATATTTTCCCATTTTTTCCTTGCTTGCATTGTTTCTGATGAGAGTCCAACGTTAGTCTTATGAATATCCTTTGAAAGTAACTTGACGTTTCTCTCTTGCCAATTTTAGTATCTTGTCTCTATCTATGGTTTTGGTCAATATGGGTATGATGTGTCTTGGGTTGATTCTATGTGGGGTCCTTTGAATTTCTTGGGTCTGGATATTTGAGTCTCTTTCTAGGTTTGGAAAGTTTTCTTCCAGGATTTCATGGACTAGATCATCAATGCCCTTATTTGTTTCTTTACCTTCTGGGATACCAATGATCTGTATATTTGGGCATCTAATGGTATCTAGTATTACTCATATCTTACTCAATTTTTGTGGTTATTTTCTCAGTCTTTTTGGTGAATTTTTCTAGGTCAGTGGTTCTATCTTCTACATCTGAGATTCAATCTTCTGCTTAATGTAGTCTTTTGATATTTTCAATGGAAGTTTTGATTTCCTGCATTAGAGCCTTGATCTCTAACAATTTCATTTGATTCTTTTTTATGATGCGTATCTCCTCTTTCAGATAGTGCAAGAACTTCTTCACCTCCTGGAACTCAGTGTCTTTTTTCTCCTGCATCTTCTGGAGTTCGCTTTCTCTATTCTCTTGCATCTCTGTTAGCTTTGCCACAATGAATATTTTAAATTCTTTATCTGACATTTCTATGAATTTCTTTATATTCTTTGTGGAGGAAGAGGAGTTATTATTTTCCATGAGAGGAGAGGTATTTTCGTTTCTTGTGTTTCTTGTGCTTCTGTGGTGGTTTGTAATATAATATGATATGATATAATATAATAATATAATATAATTCGATGGATTGTATGCTTTTTTGGAGTTAAATCTGAGCAATCAGAGGAATGCAGAAGGAGATGACCTGCAGTCTGTAAACCATACCAATTTTTCCCTTTACACAACTATTCAATGAAAATTGAGGATTATTCTGATCTTAAAGTACTTAGATATTTGGCTGCTGAGCACCTAGATCTTTCTAGAAAATCAGGGTATAGAGGCCGAGCAGCAAAATGAGAAATGTAAAAAGAAAAGGAAAAGGAATAAGAAAAAATAATGAGAAAAAGAGAAGAAAAAAATTTTTTGTCAAAAAATGAAAATTGGGAGAGAGATGGAAAGAGACAGAGAGAGTAAGTGGGGTGCTCTAACCTGGCTCCTGGTTAGACTGGGGAGCAGGAGGTGAAGTCCGGGCAGAGGGTCTTTGATGTTCAAAATCCCTGACTGGGGCCACTTGTAACTCAAATGTGTATGGCTGCTGACTGGCTTATCCCGGCTATACTGGGGAGCAGGAGGATGAAGTTTGGACAGAGGTTCTTTGGTGGTCAGAATCACTAACCTGATTTCTAACAACCTAAATTATTTTTGCCTTCTTTTGTATTTTTCAAAATGACATCATGTAGAATATATGATTTTCTGTTAATATATTTGTGAAATCCATTCATATTTTTGCATATAGTTACAAAATATTCATTTTTGTTACTGTATATTTTATAAATATACCATAATTTATTTAGTTAGTCTAATGTTAATAAGCATGTGAACAATTTGCAATCTAGGACTATTGTAACTAGTGATACTCTTGGGGTCAGCAGATGGTGGTTAAGGCACTGGACTCTGACATGGCCCACCATAATTTGAACCCCAGACCTGGTGGCTTGCTTTCTTACTTTCCTTCTCTCTGTCTCTCTGTCTCTTTGATCAGTGCACATGCCCTATAGAAAATTTAAAAAAAAATAGCAATAGTGAATATAATTAAATAAATAATTCTTTAAAGAAAAACAAGTAATGATGCTCTAAATGTTTGTTTTAGCACAGATATATATGCATTTCTATAGTGAAAATAGGTGCCAAGTAGTGAAATTATGTAACAGAGCACCTCTTGGTCCAGTTTGGTAGTTACTACCAAGTCCTTGATATGGTTGCTCCAATTCATACTTCTACTATCAGTGAGAGTTCTAGTTGCTCTATATTCTTGCCTACATTTAGTATTGTCAGTCTTTTTAAGTTACCTAGTTTTGGGAAAGTCTAATGCTATCTCACTGTAGTTGTGCTTTGCATTTCTTTGACTAGTAATAGGGCAATCAAATAGTCATCTCTTTTGGGGGTATATTCAGATATGTGCTTTTGTAATGTGCCCATTTAGATCTTTTTATTTTCAATTATGATTTCTGGTTTATATATAATTGATATTTAACTTTGTGGGCTATGGTATGGTTTATTAAGGCATAGATTCAGTATATAATAATCAAATCGAGGATATGCATGGATTATCTTTTCAACAGTGAACGTTACATTTGGTTGTACAGATTTGTTAATAGTTCTGGTAGTTTTATTTTTAATATGTATTAAATTGTCCATATTTTTTTACTCTGCTATGACACATTATCACATAGGTTGTACCTCATATTTACATTTTTGTGTCCACTAAGTTTTTTCTTGGGTCAGCAGGTGGCATGGAGGTTAAGACACTGGATCCTTGTGTGATTCAAGTACTGGACCTGACAGCCTGAAAATCATGGTGAGTGTGTGTGCATGTGTACCCAAAATCCTGAGAAGAGAATGGAGGAGAAGGGATTTTGGTGTGGCAATCCCTCTGGGGGGTGACTTCTTTCTCCTACCTCCCCACCCCATCACTGTCATCTCCAGTGAGCACATGAGTCCAACAGGAAAAAATAAAATGAAATTCTCATGACTACCCTCCCAAGCAACTGCTAATATCTACCATTTCTCCCTCCATCAAGTCCTTCAATTTCTCCCATAGTACAGACTTTCTGCACTTTCTACCATATCTGATTTGCAAAGGTTCTTTTTTCAGCAAAGACAAGGATATTTGTCTTTACTGAATTATCTTTTCTCATTTCCTGCCAACCATAATTTATTTCCCAATGTGTAGTCTAGCATCATCAGACTGTTTATAATTTAATGGTACACATGCTATTTTGGTTATTTTGCTCTACCTAGAATTCTCATTTCTTCTTTGTGTGTGTGTATGTGTGTGTTTCCATAGGTGTGTGGTCTCCAGAGAGAGACAGAGAGAGGAAAAGAGAAAGTGAGAAATCAATCACTCTCAGTGGGGATGGCCACACCACAATCCTTTCTCCTCCATTCTCCTCTTAGGATTTTGGGCATGCACATACATGTGCCTGGTGTGATTTCCAAGCTGCCAGGTGCAGGGCTTGAACTGTGATCAGCCATGTGGGAGTCCAGCACCTTAGCCAGCATGCCACCTGCTGGCTTCTCCATTTCTTCTTAAACTGGCCAGATCCTATTCATTGTAATAAATTTAGTTTAGTTTTGATTTTTATTCAAAAATTTTTCCCTAAGCCCCTACTTTTACACTTTACACTTTGTGTTCATCTCTGCCTTAGTACTTCCCTTACCATGTAGAAGTTATCTTTTTGCACTTCTGCCTTACTTTATGTATCTTTTTCATATCCTTGCGCCATCATCTTGCACAATTTCTAACCCATGTAAAGTATTCAAGTCACTGAACATCTGTGACAATCTCTCATCTAGATAGTTCTTGCCCAAGAGCAGCTGCTGAATGACTCAAGGCCTTTGCATATTTGATACAGCTGATTTCATGTTTGACACTAATTTTTGCATCCAAAACAAATGAGTGATGAACCTAAATAATCAACATGTGAGATCTGGGATACTAATGGTTCCAGATTTTTTTTTTTTTTTGAGAGTTTTTTTTTGCTATAGAGCTTGTGCGCTATCCAGAAAGACAGAGAGAGACAGAGAAACAGAAAATAAGAAATTGCCCTGCAGGGGGATGGCCATGCCACAATCCCTTTTCCTCCATTCTCCTCTCGGGGTCTTGGGCATGCATGTAAATGTGCCCAGCGTGAGTTTAAGTCTCTGGGTCCAGGACTCAAACTACGTGGGAGTCCAGCTGACTACATGGGAGTCCAGCTGACTACATGGGAGTCCAGCTAACTACATGGGAGTCCAGCGACATAGCCATTACGCCAACTGCTGGCTCCTCTTAGCAACTTCCCTTTATTGGCCTTTATAGTTTCTGGTAAAACTCCATTTTTACATATCCATCTGGGCCAATCTAAGACCAGATGCTTCTCTCTCTTTTTTTTTTTTTTTTTTTGCTATAGGGCACATGAGCTCACCAGACAGAGGGAGACAGAGAGATAGAAAGCGAGAAATCACCCCCCAGGGGGGATGGCCATGCCACAATCCCTTCTCCATTCTCCTCTCGGGATCTTGGGCACGCACACACACGCGCCCGGTGTGAGTTTTAAGCCACCAGGTCCAGGACGCAAACTGCAGTGGACTACATGGGAGTCCAGCGACATAGCCATTGTGCTCACTGCTGGTCCCCCAGATGCTTCTCTTAAAATGTTGCACTGGAATTACAAATGGAGCCTCCTCACTTGGAGAGACTAGAGCTCTGCTATCTGAGAGGACTGTGTTTGAGATTGCTAAGCAAAAGAAGTTCTTCCAGCAACATGCAATGCTAATGGACATGAAATGACTTAGCCTCCCACTCTATGAAAAATGATCTCAACATGTTTAAGTGCTGTTCTAGAAAGCTCCTTTGCCTAAATTACTCATTCTCTCATCACCCCATGCGGACTGAACTGAAATCCAACATAAGGAAGGCCAACTTTCTGATCAATATAATATCAGTGAGATATAATTTCATCCTTTCTCTATGGTAATATTTCTTTGTGTAAGTGATATTTAGCTTGTATGTAAACACTGAAAGAAAAGAAAAATAAAAACACAAGTAGGAATGAATAGATTGTGCTACCAGCCAGAAGTAGTCGAATTGGATGTTCTTGAAGAAGTGTTTCATTGAAATGTTTGCTTCAAAATGGTTCTGTTCTGCTGCAGTGAGGAGAGACTTCCAGTTAAAACATTTAATTAGTTCCCAATTTAGACAGTCAGAATGATCAGTCAGCCTGCGTTTTGGAACCTGAATTTGTACATTCCTTGGTATTGGTGAGTTTTGCCCAGCGGATGTGGGCAACTGTGAATAGTTTGTATGCAATTCACAACAGAGAACAGATTTTTCTCCAGCCCCTTGAAGGAAAGCTAGAAAGGGATTAGGAAAAAGTGGCAAATAGGGAGGTAATACTTTTGTGCCTCCTCAACAAATAATAAAGGTATCTAAAGTCCTAGAAGTCACAGAACATAGGAAGAACATACGGAATAAAGCGAACAGTCTAATTTAAGCTGCTTAGATTGTTTTCACTTACTTTCAGGTAACCATGACCTGGGTGGTGGCTTTAGACACACCAAATATTAATTAAAAATATTTTAGTTAATACAAATAAATTGGTGTGCTAGAGTGTGTGTGTGTGTGTGTGTGTGTGTGTGTGTGTGAATGTGTGTGCTATACGTCTGTGAAAAAGTCTACTCTTTGGTCTAGCTAACCTTCCTGTTTGTTTCTAGAGTCAAATCTAGACTGTCTATACATGATAGGAATCTTTTACCCAAATTCTATATAATAGTTGTAAATTAGCTTGATGAGCTTATAACACTTTTCTGAGCAATCCCTTACTTTTTCTAAGTTCCTTCCAGTCAAGAGGCCTTTGGGGAGCTTGGGCCTTTTTGATCCTTTCTAGCCCAGCTTTGTCTTTCAAAGAACTCCAGATTGTCTGTCATTGCTGTAGAAGAGTATGGTAGGGAAACAGGAAAAGCAATTGAACAGGCACCTTCCTGAGGGAGTATTATTTCAGAGCACAAAGACGTGCTTTCTAAAGTCTGTGATACTCTAGTGTCTTATGTCATTATATGATAAATTCCTGCCGCAAACTTTAAAATGCGTCAGTTACAACAGTTACTAAAATGAGTTTTTTTTGTTTTTTTTTTTTCAGAAAAATTTTTGCTGTAGGGCACGTGTACTTGCTGGAGAGACAGAGTTAGAGACAGAGAGATAGGAAGTGAGATTGACCATGCTGCAATCCCTTCTCCCCCATTCTTCTCTTGGGATTTTGGATGCACATGCACACATGTCTGGCTCGAGTTTCAAGCCACCAAGTCCAGGACTTGAACCATGGTCAGCTATGTGGGAATCCTGTGATGTAGTCATTACACTACTGCTGGTCCCCAAAATGAGTATTTTTTAGAGAATAGTTTAGAAACTTTATCAGTCTCTCAAACTGGAGGGCCAATATATTATCACTATTTAATTTTGTTTTATTTAAACACTAGTTGGAATGTTTGAATGAACATGTAACAAACCTAATAAAATAATTTAATTGACCATCAGGCCAATTTATATTCTGTTTGATCTTCTTGTCTTTAAACTCATGGATTTTGAAGGTATGATGTGTGAATTTACTGAAGGACAAGTTATAACCTAAGATTTGTGCCGTAATTGTGTGAACTAACAGACATGCCAAAACATGCTTTGACTGAAAACTGCCACTTCTTTTTCTAAACATATCAAGTTGTCCTAAGTAGCCGATGTATCCACTTTCAGGATTCTGCAGAGATACTGCCGATTTAGGAGTACTTGTACTCCCCGGAGAGTAAGAAAAAAGGAAGAATACTTACTTTGAATAATAGTTACTTGTTATAATGAACTAGAACACCAAGATATCAAAAATATGATGAGATGATTTGTTTGGGCATCTCCTCTTATACAACTGTCCTCAGCAGTTTATTCTCATTTGGTAGCTGGTTTTTCCATAAGGTTTATTCTTCAGAAGTACTTATATTTTGCTTATATATTGCATTCCATAATTCAAAGGAAAAATTCTTTCTGTTCACAGAATTAAAAATAAAGAAGGAAATTTCTAGATTAGTTTTAAAAGAGTATACTTTCAGAGGTATGAGTTTCCCCTAGATAAAGCCTTCTCAATTTTTATTCCTATTTATTTCTGGAACAGAGACTAAACTATCTCCAAAAGCTTTCTAAGAATGTTATATTTTACACTCAACTCAAGGACTCATTGCCACTTACAAAACTCAAAAAGCTTATTTTACAAAAATAAGCTCTGAGTGATACATATATCAAAGCAATTATGTATGATTTAGCCACTTAGCCCACATGTGGGTGTATCATCCCTCTTTTAAGTCACTTGTATGTATCAAAAACAAAGAACTTTGGAAAGAAAACAGATTTTCAACAGATGAGCTATTAGGCTTCTGTCTGAATGGCTCACTGATGCATAGCCTTTGTGTTTACCTTCTATTTTTGTTCTGATTCCTCCCAGCAAACCTTTGACATTAGCGAAACATTCTTCTACACATTTTTCCTAATGAAAACCTTCTTGCTCTTAAGTTCTACCAGACTATGTCATTGAGTCACCTCTACTCTAAGAGGACGTTGTGTCCACTAGCAGAAATCCTTTGTAAATCACAGACACTTTTCCTTTCAGCAGCTGAATATCCTGAGGCAGGCGGACATGAGGAAGTGATATACTAGTAACACGCTATGGAAAAACATCTTCATCTGTCAGCTCTTGGCTTCCATATTGTGGGGAATTCCGACATGAGAAAATATTTCCAAGGAGTTGAATTTCCCTCTGGATGGTGCCCAGTTCTAGGTTTTTCAAGATCTTAAAATGTTTACCATCAGTTTTGATATCATACAATTATTGAGCATCTTCCATATTCTATCCAGGCTTCTGCTTGGACTCCCAAAATACAAATACCAATATTATGAGTAAAAGAGAGTCTTGATCTCAAGTTGTGCATAGGCCAGTAAACAGAGACACAATGAAGACAATTCAATATACTTGTCAATATTATGTATTCATTCACATATTTTTATTGCTATCTTCCTCTCTAAGGCATTGTCTTGATGATGATAACAGAAGAGAAATCAGAGAAAAGGCCTTTAGCCCTATGGAAAGGGTCAGAGGTGACTTCCTGTAGGAATCACAGTTGAGTTGTAGTTGTGCAGATGAAGACAGGGCAAGAGCATTTTAGGTAATGCCAGGCAAAGTTAAAAACACAATAATGTGACATGTCATAGACAATGCAGGAATCTATAAGCATGTGGTTTATAGAACTCAATGTGACAGATTTAAGTTTATCAGGGCCCTAATTTTCACATTTACTCTAATTTTATGATTGATACAAAAAAATGTCACTTGTTCTCCCTACAGTAATAGGATCATTTCATTTTTTAAGAAATGTCTGAAAAATACTTAAGTTTGAATGACTCTACTTTGAGGTTGTGTTTCTTGCTTTAATTTAAAGTTTATTTATTTCTTCTTCTGGGTGAGGGTGGCACCCCCAACAGGGTCTCCATGCCTTGATCCCTCTAGCTACAGCTCAGTAGGGTCACAGGTATGCTCATCGTGTCTAGGTAGACTTTAGGATGGGAACCTGGGAATTTCTGGTGTGGGTTGTCACTACAGAACATTGCATTTCTGCTGCACCACTGTGGCTGCTCTATGAGCTGATTTTAAAATAAAAACCATGTTCCATGAAAAAAGCAGCTCATTCAGTTTTAACTCAAGAAAGATCATAAAGAGTTTTCCTTGAAACAACCACCATATTTTAGCAGAATCACTTCATTTTCCCCATCACACAGAATATTAAAAGATATGTGGATCAAGGTTGAGAATTAAGAATATTAGTATTTTTTCTGCTTCATCTAGATATTGCTAAGAAAAACTGGATATTTTCCAAGGCTCAGTGTTGGACAGTGAAGACATGATGACTTCTAGGATAATACGAGGCCACTGCCTTAAGTCATGCTGAGTCTCAGGGACTTGTAACCCTGCTGCTTCTGCACTATAAGCACATCAACATGATGTGAAAAGGAAATACCATTAGTATTATAATGAAAATAATACCTACTACCCACCTATTCACAAGAAGTATCGTGTCTGTTACAATGCTTTGGCTGTAAGTAGTGAAAAATCCTGACTCCTTAGTCTCTAACTATCAGGAATGTATTAGCTCCTGTACTTCATTACTGATTAAGTCACTATATCAACATGATCACTGAGAAGGTAGGTACTTTTTACCTTTCATGTGGTCATTCTTGGCAGATATATTTCTAGCTGCAAGTTGATGTCAGCAATTCCAGATTTCATGTCTTAACAAGACAATATCCAGGGAGAGTATTCGTAGTATAACCATTCTTAAAATCAAGACATATTTTCCACCATAACTGAGCTCTTACCCCTGATTCTAGTCAAACAAAGTAAAGTTTAGGAAAACAGAAAATATATTTAGTGAACTCATAGGTTGTCTTCATCTTAGTTTTCATATTATTTAACTATAATTCATGACTGGAGATTTCTATTTCCATTACCAATGGAGTATCTGGTATCAGACTTAACTATTCTGTCATAACAACCAGAAAGTTGGATAAAACATGTGGCATTACCAACAGGAATTGGACAAGAGACAGTTGGAATTTTGATAAGAATGCTGTAAGAATATGACTTCTAGGATGAACAGATGACACAATGGTTACATTGCTGGACTCCCACATAGTTGACTGCAGTTCAAGTCCTGGACCCGGCAGCTTAAAACTCATGCCGGGCACATGTATGTGCATGTCCAAAATCCTTGGAGGAGAAGGGATAGCAGGATGGCTATCCCCCCCGGAGGGTGATTTTTCACTTTCTGTCTCTCTAGAGAGTGCCTGTGCCCTACAGCAAAAATTAAAACAAAAGACTTCCACATTCTGCATTAGGATTCTTTGAGCCTGTTGCTGAGTTCTAAACTGTGCATGCAGAGGATAAAGTTCACCAAACTGGGGTAAAAATAACCAGGTGAGGGGAGCTGTAAGCCAAGCAATTCCTGTAAGTCACATATAATTCATGATTGAAATAAAAAAAGGTCCATCCTTTTTTTTTTTTTTCAGATTTTTGCTATAGGGCATGTGCACTTGCGGAAAAGACAGAGACACACACAAAGAGAAAGAAAGCAAAAAATCACCTTCTGAGGGGATAGCCATGCTGCAATCCCTTTTCCCCATTCTCCTCTCAGGGATTTGGAGATGCACGCATCTGTGCCTGGTGTCAGTTTCAAGCTGCCAGCATTTGGGACTTGAACAGTAATTTATCATGTCAGAGTCCAGCACTTTAAACACCATACACCTGTTGACACCCTATCTTTATTTTCTGAAGCGAGCGTAGTGAGTTAATCTAATAAGATCAAGAGTCACATGCTGATCTCTGCATTGTCAATTCTAAGGTTTGAATATTGTGTTATGTGTTCTCAAAAGTGACCACAAGTCCCTACTCCCTTACTGTGTTTATGTTTCTCTGGTCATCACACTTGGTCCTTCCTCTCCCATTTGAGCATAAATGGGGAAAAGCAAAAATGGCAAACTGAGTTAGATTTTATGACTAACTCTGAGCAAAGTACATAGTGATGTGATTTTGTTTGTACTTAAATTGACATGACACACTTCTCCAGAGTTCTCTTAATCCTTGCCCATGCCACGTGCAAGATCTTACAGCTGATGAGAATAAACAACCATTTAGGGCCTTTGACTTTCTCTGTGTGAGTGTCACAGAGGGGTGCTTGGTGGAGTGTTAAGAAAGATAAACACATGGCAGCTCTCTAAAGCTTGTTTCTGGAAACCTAACAGGAGGGAACAGATACTCATTGTTCAAAGCCTGTAAAATGTTATGAGTTTGCAGTAGGAAATGCCTGCCTAGTGAAAACCACACTTTTGATGGATCAGAAATTGAAAATGCTTGTAATTAAGCTGAAATTAAACCAGTGTTGATAGAGTGTGCTTTGGGTGAAAGATAGAGGCATGAGACCAAGAAAATGGATCAAGATCAAGGAGTTGTCAGAGTCAATTGGATCAGGAACTCTCTCAAGGAAACAAAATATTGGAGAAAACCAAATTTCTCCGGCAATATAGCCTTGACCTTGTGTGTCCATGAAAATCAGTGGCATCCTTTTGCTATAAATAAATAACTCTATTTTCATATGCTGATGATCACCTTGACAATACAATGAAGCACATAGAATTATGAAATTTTAGTCTGTCAAAGAACTCCATAGCAACAACATGATTCTGTGCAAGCTTGTTTATGCCTTAAGCCTTTTTGGACTCTGCACATCTATGAAAGCACTTGGGAAATAAAGTAATCTAGTACTTGCCTTTGCCTGTAAGTGAGAGGGGCCCTTGCTATTGGCCCTGTATATCACAAACACATGACAAATCAATGTAGTAAAGAATGCTTGGACACCCTTACTATAGGTTCAGAATTTGACATGGGCATAGCACAACCTGTAGCTCTAAATATTGTCTCTCTCTCTCTCTTTTTCTTTTTTTGGAGAGGTTTTTGCTATAGGGTGTGTGCGCTCGCCAGAAAAACAGAGAGAGACAGAGAGACAGAAAGCGAGAAATCACC